>NW_006793498.1:2195595-2213255 GCF_000442215.2 Lipotes vexillifer | reverse complement strand
TCCTGTCACATCGCCCTGAACAGTGTTCCATAAAACCCGGCTGGGGAAATGCTGTCTTGAATCATAAGAAATAGGCTCCAAGCCCAGAACCCTCAAAAGGAATCTAAGAATCACTATAAACTGAGCTTAAAGACATCAGTCCAGCAGGCCGCTGAGGCCTTTGGTCTTATCTTTGTAATAGATGTTCACTGAATAGAATGGAAACAAAATAGAACTCCCTTCCTGCCTTATTCAAAACCATAATGCATTCACAGTAGGAACTCTGTGCGAAGTCTTGCTTAAGAATGTCATCATGGTGCTAAGGGGAGTCCAGAGAAGGTCAGACAGCGGGACAGAGAGGGCAGGATGCCTGCCACATGGCGGGGAGAGAAGGGAGTTTAAAGATAGGACTCTGTAGTAAGGAGCGGAAAAGACAGAAGTAACAAGCTAGAAATATACAAAAAATAAATAGCATAAATGGGATAAATGTCTTTGCTCTTCGCATTTCAGAATATTAGCCTTAAAGGGTAGCTCTTAATGTCTGAGAGAAATAAATTAAAGATAAAATAGAGCAATTGCTACTATATGTGGTCAGCAGTTTATACAAAAATTATGGAACCTTCCTCCACTTCCAACTTCAAGAGTTAAAAGCTGAATATAAAAATAGGATCTTAAAAAGGTTAAGCAAACTCCTGGCCACCAGAATCAATAGTGATATAAACCTTGGAGTCAAACAGAACGAACTTCAATAGCAGCCCTGCCTGCTGAGCGACGGGGACGTAACTACACTGGTCTACACTTCAGATTCTTCACCTATAAGATGAAGATCAAAGTACCTGCCTCACAGGATTGCTGTAAGGAATAAAACTAATGTACACTAAATACCCAGCATAGTGACTCAATAAGTAGTAACTAGTATTACAGTCCATAATAATTTACTAAAGCATCCAGTGCGTCTTGTTATATTGTTCCCATAATCTGTTGTGGCCAATTTCAGGGAAAACTATTAAATCCCCTACCAGTTGATCCTTGGCATCATTGTTTAAGGACAGAACCCAAGGGTGGGTGGACCATGGTGGAGCAGGGGCCACCAGGACGAGCAAAGTACATCCTGCTCTCTTTATCTCCCCACGCAGCAAACTCGCAGAGGCCTGTCTCACCGGGGAAGACCAGATTAGCTGCTGCTTTTCTTCAATCACAGACAGTAAATCTTCCATCAGTGCACAGAAATGTCTCCAGGCTTCGAATTTTCTGACAATCTCTCAGTCGCTCAAAATCAAACCAGAGCCTTGATGCTGAATGCATTATCCCCAGTCTACAGAACAGTTCTAAGCAACCCAATTACTCTTGCCCTCCCCACAAAGAAAATTCCCTCGACCCCACCTCTCCTTCCAGCCACCTCCCAATGGTAAGCAAAGTTCCTTGCAAGAGTCATTGAGATGACTGTCTCCAGCCCTCTTCTATCCTCTCTGGAACCCACTGCAATCAGGCCTACTCCCCAACAGCTCTGGCCGAATTGATCTCCACGTTGCCAGATCCAGCGTCACTTCTCAGCTCCCGTCTTATACGACCTTTCAACGGTGTTTGACAGCGCTTGCAGCACTTCACCCAGGGCTCAGCACCCTCTGACCCTCCCACTTCCCCCGCCCCTGCTCCCCAGTCCTTGTGGCGCCGAGTGCTCAGGGCCCCATCCACCCTCTGCCCCACCACACCTGACTCACCCCATCCGTGGCCTTAAACACCATGGATAAGCTATCAAGTCTCAAAGTTCCCTCTCCAGTATGGACTTCACCCCTGAAAATAATCAAAACTGCCACTCTGGCCCTGTCCATGTCCTGCTTCCTTTTCTCAGACAGACAAAGAGTTTCCAATGAGTCAGTCCCTGTTTCGGGTGAAGTATGGACATTGACAACAGTCCTAAGTAGATCCATTTATAAACCGATCGATCACTTTTGGAACGTCTTTTGCCTCCTCAGGTTTATCTAATGCATCCCCATGTTACGCTGCATTTTCATATGCTACAAGAACCCCAGACCTTTCTTGAGCTGTCCCAGTTCAGGATACTCATCACTACCGTGGTTTGTCCCCATTTCACCCACATGCTATATATGTAGTTATATTAAAGACATTTTAATCACTTCAAATGATAGAAGATAGAATACAGGACACAGTCATTCCTTTTTAAATGGTGAGGCACAGTATAGAAAGCAGATATTTTTTAGACCATCTTATAATCGAAGATTTGATTTATAGAAATATTGTTCTGGTAGCAGTGCAGATGGACAGAGAAGCTGGTTAGGGGCCCAGAGGGGTGTCTAGTCAAGATAACAGAGTCACAAAGTGGAGAAAACTCAGGTTTAGAAAGCAAACCTGCAACATCAAACAAATAAGAGACTATTCCAGGGAAATATTGTAGATATTAAGTGAAGCAAGCAGCTAGCATTCTTTTTAAAGTGTTTCAGAGGAAAAAAACAAAACAAAAAAGAAACAGACAAACAAATAGATAACCAACAAGGACCTACTGTATAGCACAGGGAACTCTGCTCACTATTCTGTAATATTGGGAAAAGAATTTGAAAAAGAATAGATACATGTATATGTATAACTGAATCACTTTGCTGTACACCTGAAACTAACACGACATTGTTAATCAACGATGCTCCAATAGAAAATAAAAATTTTAAAAAGGAAATAAATAGGTAAGAAACAGGAAAACCAACCAGCAAGCAAAAAGCCTCTGGATATACGCGATAAATAAGTTACTTAAGGAAAACCAAAGCAAATGCCATTGCCGAGGGGGAAGATTTGCATGCCTGACTCTGGAAAATCACATCCTATGTGGATGGTGTGGGAGAAGCAGCAAGTGTGCAGCATGCAAAAGAGAATCTAGGGACCTCAGACATCTCAGGAAGAATCCAGCCCAGAAGAGAAACAATTCCCTGCCCATAATCCTGGAGAAGGCTCTCGGCAGCTGCTTAGAAGGGGAGAGACAGGGCATTTATATCAGGATCCACTCTCTCGTAACCACTCTTGCCCTTTCCCCCCTCAACCCACTGAGCTCAAGTCCATTTCCAGAAAAGAAAACCCAAGCCCCAAGCCCCAGCTCCCTTAACCAGAGGCGTAAGAGCATCTGAACACGGGAACGGCCTCTTCCAAGGGGCATCTACCTGGCTGAGCCATCACAAACCCTAGTCCGGGGCACATGCCTCCCAGATCTGAGCTGCGTGGCTGGGTCCTTGGTTCCTTCCACTGCTCCAGATCTGGGAGGGAAGGTGCCAGTCACAGCAGTCCCCTCCCAGCCCCAGACCCAATCGCTTATGTAAAGGAGAATCAGTCAAGACACTGGCAAGCAGGCAGCTTGGGGGCCTACGACAACCCTGCCTTTCCTGTTCCTCCATCCACACAGGGCCCTGCAGCCCTTGAAAATAGAGGGATGAGCAAGCCCCTCTGCTGGGGAGGTGAGCACTTTCTGTCCCCCAGACCTCACAATGTCTCATTCTCCAAGGTGCTGAGTTGGTTCCTGATACTTCCCTGCTGGGGGAACCAAAGCACTTGTCTTAATCTCTGATGAAAGCGTACGCTGCATATATATCTATCCACATGTTAGCCGTACGCTATCACATGCACAGTTCTCTTTCCAGGGTGTGAGCTCAAATACTTTATTTTTCAAGAGCCAAGTTACGGAACAACTTCAGGAACAAATCAACAAAGACTTTCTGAATCGGAGGGTCTCTCATGAAAAATCCACTCACAATTTTTCTGTCCAGAGCAGACATCAGACAAGCAGCCCCTTTACTGAATGTTGCCTGACCTGGATTGACTTCTGCTAGATGTGCCATAATCATCCTAATTAATCCAAGTAGAGAAAAGGCTAGAAAAATGAAGATAGGCCTATGTTATAAGTGAAATGAAACATGGATGAGCTACAAGGCTCTTCTAAGAGGCAGAGCTGGGTAATGATTCTATTGATAGATATCACCATGGCGTGTGGTCGGTGGGCAGGGGAAGACCCTTAGCAAGAACCACTTAACCCCTCACCCCACCCCTCCCAGGACTCATGTTCTGAAATCTTAAAGGCACAGAGCTGACTGGGATTTGTAGTATGACTGGTGCCTTAATAGCCAGTGCGTCACCTTTGAGATTTATCCCTCAGGATTCCTGGGTTGAACTGTCACCTTCCAGAGGTCACAATTTATAATTCACTTTTCTTTTGCCCAGGATGCAAAACCTCCCACACACAAGCACTTCCCCAAGTACTGATGAGGGAGGACTGGTCCTGAAACGGTGCACAGTTTTCTCAGTTGGTTTCATACAAGCTGAGTGGCATCTCAGGCCACTCATCACCATCAGAGTCACAATTGTACCAATGAATATGCCATCCCATAATTTAAATCTCACACTATTGATTTAAAAAACCCACATAAGTCAAAATTTTTAAGTATATAGGCTCTACGATATGCTTTATTTTGATCTCAGAACTATATATTCTCCCCAAAATTATATTTAAGTAGTCATTTCTCTTAAATTTTGTAAAGAACACAGTGTCTTCCCTAGAAAAAAAGAAAGAAATTGAATTCCAAGGCAAAGCAAGTCTCCCTGGGGAATACAATTGAGAAAGCATATTACAGACGCTATTACATATTTATCCCCTGTGAACAGATGCCTCCAAGAGGACCAAGAGCGTATATACCCTGGAAGGAAGGGCCTGGTCCCTTTCTTCATAGAGCCAGAAAATAACAACTATTAACAAGCTAGAAGACTCTTCAGAATCACACATAAAGTTGAAGGATAGCTAATGACCTACAGAAGTAGAAGTAAGACACCTTGTCTTACAATGTTTGCACGTTTTCCTCTGTGAATCCTCTTACTCTGGATATTTTTGAAGGATGCCTGTATATACACATATCAAAACACCATCAAGGGAAACACTTACCTCTCACCTTTAATAGAAATCCCCTCTCTTCATATCTGGCTGCCATGGCAGCAGGGAGACAGATCAGGCAGTTACTTGGAGCTCATTTGACCTTCCTGTCCAAAGAACCCATCAAGGGATTGTGATGATTGCAGACAACAAAGCAAATAAAACATATCTGAAGTGCACCCGTGCCCAGTCCTGCAAAAACCACTGCTCAACTGCAGAAAGGGAGTAGTACAGACTCCAGTCTATAACTGAGCAGGACCCTGGGCCTTCCCAGGACAGACCCCTGCCCCATGTCCTTTGCTGTAACTCCTCTCTGAAGTACCCAGATATGCATATTTCCTGAGTTTTTCAGATGCTAAAAACCACAACCAAATGGAAGAAATTTACTACTTGATGATCATGAGCACGTAGCCCCTGACCTTCTGGCGCCTAAGGATTGATAATGTTAACCTCCCTGTTACCTGACCATCAACAAATCAGAGAATTATGCACAAGCAGATCACAGACCCTGGGACGCCCCTCCCTCAGCTTGCCTTTTAAAATGTTTTGCTGAAACCCTTTGGGGAATTAGAGGTTTTTAAAATGTTCATTGGTTCCCCCAATACACCCAATTAGTAAAATAAATGAAAAAACCAATTTCAGCATTATTTGCCAAGAATACTGATGCTTGAAGTTGAATGATTAGATGTTTTAACTTAAAATGCAGTAGGCACTGTTGTTATAGACCAGGGTTAGAGAAATTCAGGCAAGGCTTTATTGGGACTCATGATACAGCAGGAGGGAGTGAAAACAAGTAAAAGTGCCCTTGGGGCAGAGTGGGGGGGGGGGTTGGTTCCTTATGTGGGGTGAAAATAGGGGTTGCTCCAGGGGTCAGGTCAAGGAGAGGTTTAGGTGGTCCGCCCACCCCCTTTGTGGTGCTGTGTGCAGGGGGCATGCGCCGTACCCTGCTTTTGCTCCCTGCTCCTCAGAAGTAGCAGTTGGATTTTTGGTCTTTTTGTATCTTGTTCATAATTTGCCCCAACTGTGCATGCACATATGCACGCAGTTATTTTTAGTTATAGTTTCCTTGTATTTTGTTGCTTGAGGAGACGTTTTCCCAGGTTCAAGCATTGCAGCAAAGGGTCCCAGGTCCCAGGTTTCAGGTCCCAGCCTGTCTCTCGTTATTCCAGAAACTCTAAGCTCCTAAGTCATTCTTATGTGAAATGAAATACTTATGAATTTCTGTATTTCCATAAGAACCAGCAGAAATGATCCACCCATTTGACAGAGGGTCATACAAGTCAGTGGTGAGACACAGGTCCCAGACTAACACATTTCTCTCTCCGATGGCCCAGGTTTCAGCAATCACTAGCACGTAGACCTGTGTGGCCCAAAAAGCCTCTCCCCCTGAACACCAGCCTGCAGTGGGTAACACTTACAAAGCATCTACTATGGCGACTTTAAATGCCTTTCCTCTAATCCTAATGACAATCTTTGAAGTAGATGCTATTGGCCCATTTTACAGATGGGGAGACTGAGGCTCAGCAAAGTAAGGGGTTTACGCAAAGTCACACGGCAAGTAAGGTCATGCTGGGCTTAGGACCACCTGCCCTCCACGGACTTTGCCACCTCGCTTCCAGGGCAGGCTCAGAAGAACAGGACAGCTCTGGGCAGGTGAAGGGGGCTGGGAGAATGAATATTGAACACTCCCTACCCACTTAATAGTTTTACCTCAGAGTCAGGCCAGGTACTGAAATGGTGTACAAGCCCCTATGTCCTTGTCTCTTGAAGTAAAATGCTGACTCAAGAGTTAATGACGGGGATATGTGAAGGTGTAGAAACAAAGAATAGCTGTTAGGCTGGGGAACTGGTAACAATTTAGACTATAATTCTGCCATATCGCAGAATCACTGAACTCCCAGCTCCCTGAAAGATATGGATAAAGGCCTGACACACATTCCTAAGTTGTTTGTACAGGAAGCAGACCCTCACCAGATGAAAACTGCTGACCACAAGCACATAGACCCTAGACTGGTTGAAACCAGAAGGTTGATGATGCTTGAAACTTCACCTTGATACCAACCAATCCGAGAATTGTCCACAAGCTGATTACAACCTGCTCCCCGAAAACTCCTCACTACCCACTCCAGGGTGGGTCGCACAGTCTTGAGGGCATGAGCCCGCTGTGGCCCCCTTTGCCTGGCACAGCAATAAAAGCTACTCTTTTCTACTTTACCCAAAACCCTGTCTCCAGATTTCTATTCAGCACCGGTGAACAGAGGCTGAGTTTCGGCAACTGTACCAGCCGTGGGAGGACAGAATGAGGTTCACAGTCACTGATGAAGATCACCTCCACCAGTCGCCGGCCTGCTCATCACCCCTACAGTGTGGGCTCTGACCCACCCTCACTACCCACCTGGAATCTGTGACTGTACCTTCACCACAGAGACTTTTCATAAGTTCGATAGATTTTAAGGGGCTGGATTTAAGATGACGTGACAGGAACAACAGCTGTTCTTAGTGTCATGAAAGTTACTTGGTGTGTGACCCTAAGCAAAGAGAACCAGAGTGGGATCCTGTTTCTTCAGTACTCTCTTGTTTCTTTATCATTTTGCAAGTGCCCCCGTAGCTCTTACAATGCCCCCAAAAGTTCCCCTGGATCATGTCTTACAAATATGTCAATATGAATTATTTTATGACCTTTTCATTGTAACAAATTTCAATGTGTGGTATTTGTCATTGACTGAGTTGTCATAAGAATGATGTAGAACGTGAACTCAGGATCGAAGTCCGAAACATGTAAATGGCTGATATAGGTGTGTCCTGAATTTTACCTTTTTTTTTTTTTTTTTCTTAAAAATAACCTACAGATTTCTGCACACGCCTGCCTGAGCTGAGGTGCTGACGGCAGCCATTCCACACTAGGAACTCTGGTTGGAAGAGCCTGTGCAAGGCCTCTGCACGTAGCCCCCTGTGAGCGACTGAAACCCGACTAACCATAAAGGAAAAAAAAGCCATCTCAGAGCTGTGACTATTTTCAAGGCTACTGTTTTTCTCTGTGGAACACTGCCCTTGGGGCAAAACAAGGAAGAACCAGGTGATTCTAATTGGCAGCGCAGAAGGACAGCCATTGCAGGCAAGCTTCTCCGACTCTGAAGGCACTCCAGCCGTATGGCTAACAGGGTCTTGGTGCTCCAGCCAGGTGTCAGCCCTGAGCCTCTGAGGTGGGAGAGATGAGTTCAGGACATTGGACCACCAGAGCCCTCCCGGCCCCAGGTAATATCAATCAGCAAGAGCTCTCCCAGAGATCGCCATCTCAATGATAAGACCCAGCTCCACTCAATGACCAGCAAGCTCCAGTGCCAGACACCCCATGCCAAATACCTAGCAAGACAGGAACACAACCCCACCCATTAGCAGAGAGGCTGCCTAAAATCATACTACGTTCACAGACACCCCAAAACACACCACTGGACACGGTCCTGCCCACCAGAAAGACAAGATCCAGCTTCATCCACCAGAACACAGGCACCAGTCCCCTCCACCAGGAAGCCTACACAAGCCACTAAAACAACCTTACCCACTGGGGGCAGACACCAAAACCAACGGGAACTACAAACCTGGAGACTGCAAAAAGGAGAACCCAAACACAGTAAGTTAAGCAAAATGAGAAGACAGAGAAATATACAGCAGATGAAGGAGCAAGGAAAAAACCCACCAGACCAAAGAAATGAAGAGGAAATAGGCAGTCTACCTGAAAAAGAATTCAGAGTAATGATAGTAAAGATGACCAAAACCAGATAATGTAACAACCAAAAAGATGTTACAAAAAAAAGACTACAGGCCAATATCACTGATGAACATAGATGCAAAAATCCTCAACAAAATACTAGCAAACAGAATCCAACAGCACATTAAAAGGATCATACACCATGATTAAGTGGGGTTTATCCCAGGGATGCAAGGATTCTTCAATATTCACAAATCAATCAATGTGATACACCATATTATCAAATTGAAGGATAAAGCCATATGATCATCTCAATAGACACAGAAAAAGCTTTCAGCAAAATTCAACACCCATTTATGATAAAAACTCTCCGGAAAGAAGGCATAGAGGGAACTCACCTCAACATAATAAAGTCCATATATGACAAACCCACAGCCAACATCGTTCTCAATGGTGAAAAACTGAAACCATTTCCTCTAAGATCAGGAATAAGACAAGGGTGCCCACTCCCACCACTATTATTCAACATAGTTTTGGAAGTTTTAGCCACAGCAATGAGACGAAAAAGAAATAAAAGGAATCCAAATCATTAAAGAAGAAGTAAAACTGTCACTGTGTGCAGATGACATGATACTATACATAGAGAATCCTAAAATGCTAACAGAAAACTACTACAACTAATCAATGAATTTGGTAAAGTAGCAGAATACAACATTAATGCACAGAAATCTACTGCATTCCTATACATTAATTAAGAAAAATCTGAAAGAGAAATTAAGGAAGCACTCCCATTTACCATTGCAACAAAAAGAATAAAATACCTAGGAATAAACTGACCTAAGGAGACAAAAGACCTGTATGCAGAAAACTATAAGACACTGATGAAAGAAATTAAAGATAATACCAACAGATGGAGAGATATACCATGTTCTTGGATTGGAAGAATCAACATTGTGAAAATGACTAAATTACCCAAAGCAATCTACAGATTCAGTGCAATCCCTACCAAACTACCAGTGGCATTTTTCACTGAACTAGAACAAAAAATTTCACAATTCGTATGGAAACACAAAAGACCCCGAATAGCCAAAGCAATCTTGAGAAAGAAAAACGGAGCTGGAGGAATCAGGCTTCCTGACTTCAGACTATACTACAAAGCTACAGTAATCAAGACAGTGTGGTACTGGCACAAAAACAGAAAGATAGATCAATGGAACGGGATAGAAAGCCCAGAGATAAACCCACGCACATATGGTCACCTTATCTTTGATAAAGGAGGCAGGAATGTACAGTGGAGAAAGGACAGCCTCTTCAATCAGTGGTGCTGGGAAAACTGGACAGCTACATGTAAAAGTATGAGATTAGATCACTCCCTAACACCATACACAAAAATAAGCTCAAAATGGATTAAAGACCTAAATGTAAGGCCAGACACTACAAAACTCTTAGAGGAAAACATAGGCACACACTCTATGACATAAATCACAGCAAGATCGTTTTGACCCACTTCCTAGAGAAATGGAAATAAAAACAAAAATAAACAAATGAGACCTAATGAAAATTCAAAGCTTTTGCACAGCAAAGGAAACTACAAGCAAGACCAAAAGACAACCCTCAGAATGGGAGAAAATATTTGCAAATGAAGCAACTGACAAAGGATTAATCTCCAAAATTTACAAGCAGCTCATGCAGCTCAATATCAAAAAAACAAACAACCCAATCCAAAAGTGGGCAGAAGACCTAAACAGACATTTCTTCAAAGAAGATACAGAGATTGCCAACAAACACATGAAAGGATGCTCAACATCACTAATCATTAGAGAAATGCAAATCAAAACTACAATGAGCTATCACCTCACACTGGTCAGAATGGCCATCATCAAAAAATCTACAAACAATAAATGCTGGGAGGGTGTGGAGAAAAGGGAACCCTCTTGCACTGTTCATAGGAATGTAAATTGATACAGCCACTGTGGAGAACAGTATGGAGGTTCCTTAAAAAACTACAGATAGAACTACCATATGACCCAGCAATCCCACTACTGGGCATATACCCTGAGAAAACCATAATTCAAAAAGAGTCATGTACCACAGTGTTTGTTGCAGCACTATTTACAATAGCAGGACATGGAAGCAACCTTAAGTATCCATCAACATATGAATGGATAAAGAAGATGTGGCACATATATACAGTGGAATATTACTCAGCCATAAAAAGAAACGAAATTGAGTTATTTGTCGTGAGGTGGACGGACCTAGAGTCTGTCATACGGAGTGAAGTAAGTCAGAAAGAGAAAAACAAATACCATATGCTAACACATATATATGGAATCTAAAAAAAAAAATGGCTCTGATGTACTTAGGGGCTGGACAGGAATAAAGACGCAGACGTAGAGAATTCATTTAAGGACATGGGGAGGGGGAAGGGTAAGCTGAGAAGAAGTGAGAGAGTGGCATTGACATATATATACTACCAAATGTAAAATAGATAGCTAGTAGGAAACAGCTGCATCACACAGGGAGATCAGCTCTGTGCTTTGTGACTACCTAGAGGGGTGGGATAGGGAGGGTGGGAGGGAGACGCAAGAGGGAGGGGATATGGGGATATATGTATATGTATAGCTGATTCACTTTGTTATACAGCAGCAACTAATGCAACAATGTAAAGCAATTATACTCCAATAAAGATGTTAAACAAAAATTGTCACTTAAAAATAATAAAACTAACCTACGTATTTTCTCCTGGGTTGCTGCCCAAAGTGTCATTCTGGTGACAACTTCAAATCACCTGGGGATTTTGTACACAATATGTTGCCTGAACCACAACCCAGACCAAGTGACTCAGTCTGGTATGAGGAAAGGGCCTTGGACATTGCTCAAAAAATTCTAGGTGATTCAAAAGGGCTTCTTAGGTTGAGAAGCTTTTGGGCAGTGATGTGGGCTGGCATCACCTAGGGAGACTTACAAAGTATGGGTGCCTGGGTACCACCTTCAGAGATTTCCACATAATCCGTCTGGGAATCAGGATTTGAAAATCTCCCCAGAACTGGAAGCCAACACTTATGCCTGGTCCCCTTCTAAATAAAATATTAACGAAGGTAAATGTTGCTCCTCATACATCCGTAGGCTGCCTTCTTTATGTTCCCTCCAAGGCTTCCTGCTTAGCTCTTAAAAGCAGCAACTTGGCTCTGCCCCTTGCAAGCTATGTGGCCTCAGGCAATGCAGTTACTCCTTCAGTCTCAGTTTCTTTCCCTGTAAAATGGGTGTGCTGACACCTGCTGAGTGGTGGTAAAGAGATGAAAGGTGACAACGCAAGTGAAGTTATTAGCAAAGGGCTCAACACACAGTAAGTGCTCAATAAATGTTCGCTATTTTAATGACTGGTGGGCTTTTTAGTCTCATTTGGTAATAATCACTAGTGATAATTAACACACATAGGCTTATTACGTTCCATGCACTGTTCAAATGCCTAACATATATTAATTCATTTAATTCTCACAATGACCTTATAAAGGAATCCAATTTTGATCCCCATTTTACAGATGAGCAAGTTGAGACACAGAGGGGTTAAGTAACTTGCCAAAAGTCCCACAGTGGGTGAGCGGTAGAGCCACATGGGGCTCCAGAGCCCATGTTCTAACCATTTGCAGGACTGACTCTCAAACGATTTCATCAATACCTAACAGCTAGCTTACCTCTCATGCTTCCTCTACCTGCTCACATTTTTAAACTGTTTCCTATAAGCCTGGATTCTGAGGGAGCTTCTGGGATTTGACGGAGACTAATGAGGTCATCAGACATCCCAAGGTCCATCTACCAGGCCCCTCTCCCAGTGGACAGGGAGAGCTCAGTGCTTCCTTCTCTTTGTCCATCTGACTCGCAACCTCTTGGCAGGTTTAACATCTGCTCAAGCGATTTTACCCCCATCTTCTGCTGGTTGAGAGTAACTCCTGTGAAGGTCCAGGCACAGTTCCTGGGATACAGCACTTTCAGCCAATAGTATTTCCTGTTCCCCTCAATCAGTTTGACTTCCCAAGTCTCTTGGGCATTATTTCCTCCTGAGCCACGTGCCTGCAAGGCCATGAGCCCAGTGAACAGCTGTGCCTTTCACTGTGGCCCCATGAATAGGACCACAGATCCACTGCTGGGAGGAGGCAGCAAGTGTCAGAGGGAATGAGGCTGCACCTGGGAAGGGAACATCATCCCCTAGAGAGAGTCACTGCCTTGACAGGCTGCCATCTGAACATCATTCCTTCCACCCTCTCAGCCCACTGGCCCCACGTGCAAGCTCATTTCCTTCCTCCGTTTATCGCACAATCAGTCTGTAGAGAGCTCTGCTTCCCCTGAGTTTGCCCAACAAGCCTCATATTTCAAACCCTTCCTCCCCACCTCCCTGACCTGCCATTTAGAACTGTTGGTTCAATTTAAGTATTTTTCCCAAGCGGCCCCTGCTTTGATGTTCATCAATGCCAAGAATTACCAGCAATGCCTGTACTTTATTACTTCCTGGTTGCACAAACCTTTTATTTAGCTTCCTAGATGCCAACGTTTAAGGCATTGGTAAGTAATATTGCCAATTCTGAATTACCTATTAATTTCCCTTAATAACAGCTCTGCTTTTCGTCTGGTACTTCTTTCTTCCTCAGCACCATTTTGGAAGTTTTCCTGGCCCATTCTTTTTAAGCAATAGAATCTACAAAGCTGATCAGTCTAAATATGGGTAAGAACTCTTCCCATCTTCTAGAAATTATAGTCAGGAGAAAAGCACATGTAGGAAACTTTCCTGATTTAGTCTGGGTGGGTTTCTAAAGATGTTGTGGAATACTGTTTCCCTGAGGATAGCTTTAGGAAATCCTTTTATACAGAATAATCAAATATAACATGAGTGTGTCTGCAGGATTATTTCACAGCAGGAGGAATGTGTGCTCTAGAGTCCAACTGTGTGAGCGGGAATTCTGAACTCCTTCCATTAGCTGTGTAACTTTTCCTGACCTCAGTTTCCTCATCTGTGAAATGGGAATAACAATAGGATTCTTGTGGGGATTAAAGGAGGAGATGCATTTTAAATACTTGGCATGGAATAAATGCCCAAGAAATTATGGCTGTAGTTAATAGTATCATCTTCATTATCTTTATTAGTGACAGTATCCTGTTCTCCAGGATACATCAAGAGCTAAGGGCTGAAAAACACCTCTGTAAACAGGGAGGAGGGACTAGATGAGCAAGAAGTTCTCTGACTCTGATCAGTGAGCATGGGGGAGGAAGCAGGGCAGCCCCCAGACATTTCTGACCCTCTCCTGCTACCTCCCACTTCCCTCTCCCTTCCTCCTCTTTCTCTCCTTTATCTCCTGAAGGTGCTAAAACATTCAGTGAGTTTTCTAGCTGCTCAGCAGGGAAGCACACAGAGCTTACATTTTTCCCTCTTTAATATGAACTATTGTCAATATTAAAAATTCCAAGATTCACCTGAAACTATTAATAGCAGTTGGAGTGGAAAGAAGGGAGAAAAAGGTGGTCAGCGTGGGTTTTCACTTCTAATTGTAAATAATGTGTAAGGGTAGGGATTATGGTAATATTTGCCCTCTTTTTTGTATTTTTTCAACATTCAATATTTTTAATCTACTCTATTTTAGAGATTAAATAAATGAGTAATAGGGACTTCCCTGGTGGCACAGTGGTTAAGAATCCGCCTGCCAATACAGGGCACATGGGTTCAAGCCCTGGTCCGGGAAGATCCCACATGCCGCGGAGCAACTAAGCCCGTGCGCCACAACTACTGAGCCTGTGCTCTAGAGCCCGCAAGCCACAACTACTGAGCCCAACGTGCCACAACTACTGAAACCTGCATGCCTAGAGCCCATGCTCCGCAACAGGAGAAGCCACCGCAGTGAGAAGCCCACGCACCGCAACGAAGAGTAGCCCCCGCTCACCACAACTAGAGAAAGCCCGTGCACAGCAACAAAGACCCAAAACACCCAAATAAATAAAATAAATAAATAAAATTAAAAAGCACTAAAATAAATAAATAAATGAGTAATAATGATTGATCGTTCCAATTAAATAAATTTTTCCCTGATTCAGAAATTGCCCAGCAGTGAAGCTTGCATCATTTGGGTTCTGTATAATGAATATCCCAATCTCTGTCTTTAAGCTTTGCAAGATGGTAGAGGAAATTGGCTGGCATTCTGAGAAAAGCACAGAGGAAATATGAAAGGAGAGGAAGATATGACTCTTAGATGAAAAGGAGTGAGTGTCCAGCCGGGGCCAGAGGTCAGAGGCCGGTCAGCTCTTTGGCCTGCAGCCCCCTTGCCTTTCTTCTCCAACACCCTGTATTCTATTCAATAGAATACTTCCTGCATGCATTTTCTCTCAGCACATTTTATAATCTTCTTTTGTAGCTGGGGGTACAGTTAGAAAGAGATTTATTCTCTCCATATTTGATACATGGGCTACTATGTATCTAATTATGCTGGGTGCTAGAAACACACCAGCAGACCAAAGCAGTGTTTTCCAAGCCCATTGCTATGAGCACGCTGATGAATTGGGGGAGATTTCCCGAGCTAAGGGGCAAGGGCCATAGCTGCTAGTTGTATTCTGTATACTTTTAAATCTGGGTTCAGACCTAAAGTAGCTCCTATTCAAAAAAGTTAAGACCTAAATTTATTTCAATCCACGTATTGCCATACGTTCTGCCCAATATCACCACAGACGCATTTCTCTGCAATCCAAATCTATTCCCATCTGCCAAGAATCAGTGTTTAGTCATCATATTTTAATCAAAAAGAGTCCAAACCAAGTATAAATCGGTAAACCTTTCTGGAGGACAAGTTGGTAATACATACCTCGTAAATTTTATTTTAGGTCTACAAATTCACTTGCTGTAGTGTGCAGAAATACAGGCCTATGTGTTACAGCATTGTTTGTAACAGGAACATTAGAAACAACATAAATCCATTCAGAGGAATGGTTAAATAAATCACTGTGCATCCATACAATGGAATATATGCAGTCATTAAAAAGAATGAAGTATATATCTCTAAATAGTGACAATGAAGATGGCCAAGACACATCATCAAGGGGAACAAAAACCAGGTCTGTTATATATATTATAAGCCCACTTATATAAACAGAAAAATAACTTGTTTATATGCTCATATAAACATAGAAAATGTAAAACATATTTGAATCTATTTTATTTCATCTAGTAAATTTTTATATGAGCCTTACAATGTACCAGGCACTATTTTAAGCTCTTTGTAAATATTAACTTGTTTAATGCTTATGACAACCTCTGAGGTAGGTACTGTTACTATTTCCATTTCAGGTATGAAACAAGAGAGTCAGACAGCCCAAGGTCACAGCCAAGATTCCACCCAGGCAGTTTGGCCCAGCAACTCTTTAGCCATTGCAACATGCTCCTTCTTTCCAGCACTGCTTTAATATTTTAAAAAAATAAGCAGTTATTGCTTTTATTTTAAAATGTAAGAATTAATAGAAAAAAGGCCTAAACCCATTTGGGGCCTATCAGTGGCTGTTTTAAGGCATAAAAACACATTGTTGTCTCAGAGTTTAGGTTTTTGAGAACACAACTCAGAAATATGAGCAGGGTTTTTGCCTTTTCAGTGATACAAAAAGCAGAATTTTAAAATTTTGATGCTTACTGAAACCTAGCTCAAGAGAGCAAGTTGATCTGAGAGATCTTGCTTTTAGAGACATGTCCATGAGCTCCTCAGAGAGGAGCCAGGAGTAGCATTTCCCAGCAAAGGAGTTTTCCAGTAAGACCTCGCTCCTGCAAGGTGGCCAGGAAGCAGATTGGAGAGGAGAATGGGAACTCTATTGGCTGCGGATACCCAAGGGTCAAGCAGATCTCAGGGATATCATAGTAATTCCCCTCCCCTTTAAGGTGGACACTGAAATTACTGGAAGTGACTCACAGCTTCCCTCCTCTTAGTGGTTTTGGCATCAACCAGCTGGGGGATTATCATTGCTGTTCCATTTAATTGATGACATCACACGTGAAGTTTTGTTAGATATACTGAGAGGTGCGTAAAGAGGCTGTGGATGAAAAACGAAAATGGAATCAGCTGGAAAACAAAAAGGAGAGAGGCCCTCAGTCCAGAGGGTCCCTCGGGATCTGGGGAAGGAAACAACCCCAAGCCACGTGTATGGGACCAAGCAAGAGGGCATGGGTGGGGCAAGGCATCATGAGTACACGCAGGGCTGGTGAGAAGGGCTTCGGAGCAGCCTGGAACTTGGCTGCAAATAGTAAGAACCAGCCCACGGTAGCTAACAGAAGAGGGAGCAGGTGAGGTATGACAAGCACAGAGGAAAGCCAGAGGCCGTTCACAGTCCAGAAAGAGCCGAACTCGAAACTGGAAATCCAGCAGGCTCCCTGGTTGCAGAATTCTCAGACCTGCCAGAGCTCCAGTCCGTTAATAGCCTTCACCCCACATCCACAGCAGAAGAAAGTACTGTCTCTGTCACCTTTCCAGGCTTTTGTCATTGGCTTCCAAAAATCCAGAGACAGTTCCAGCATCTATAGCAAGTTGGCGGTGTCCTTGGCTCCCTGGATGATTTTGCAGTCTGCCACTCACACCTCTTAGCCTCCTCGACAGGAGGAAAGGGAGAGACAGCATTTCCGTTTCTCTCTGCAATGCCAACTTCTTTTCTCCTCTCATTTTACCTTCTTTCTTTCTTCTTCTATGACTTTTCTTTGGCTGGCCAGAAAGTCATTTACAGACTCCCTCATGGCTTCTCTTGTCCCCTCCCCTGCCATGAGTCTTCCCTGTGGTACATTTCTGTAATAGTTTATTGATTGCTCTGAATGGAACTATTCTGCATTCAGGCTTAACTGCATAGACAACAGCAGCGCCCGGACCCATGGGCGGTCTAACTGTCCTGCAGAGAGCAGGGTCCAGAAACTTTAGAGTGCTGAGGATGACCAGTTTTCAGATCACTAGCTGTCTTAGTTTGGTCTCCACTGAGAGCAGAGCCTGAGATGAGAACTGGTGTGGGTAGTTTATCTGAGAGGTGATCCCAGGAAGCAGGAAT
>NW_006793498.1:2169062-2195533 GCF_000442215.2 Lipotes vexillifer | reverse complement strand
GCAGGAATGGGCGGAGGGAGGCGGCGGTAGCAGAAGGAGTGAGAACGAGGAAAAATTCAATTTAAGGGTATGTTATCAAGATGGTCTCAGCAGGTAACTGGGGATGCATGCTGCTGGGGACCTCTGTCAAGTGCGGCAAACGTTCTGATTCCTCCCAGAATTACCAGCCGAAAGAGGAGATCAAAATTGGATCCACAGATTCTCTTCCGCTCTTGTTAAAGCTTATCCCCAGGGGTCCGTATGCATTTCCACTTCCTAGTTGCTCCTATTCATGAACCAGGCGGGCTCCCATGATTCTGAAGAAGTCTTTTGAGGCATAAAGAAAATTAAAAAAAAAGAAAGAAAGAAAGAAAGAAAAAGGAAAAAAGAAAAAAAAAAAGCAAAAGAAAAAAAAAGCAATGGTGGGAGCCAGACACTGTCAGTAGAAGCAAGGTAAGAACTTGGAGAGAAGAGCCTGCTGCACTGCAGCCAAACTCAGGAGTGGGCAGAGGGGGTGGGACAAAAAACCCTACCTGGGACATGTCTGGAACTGCTCAAAGTAGAGTGTGCACGTGACTTTTTAAAAAATCGACTAGAGAAGAGTACAGAGTAAAAAGCAGCCATTTCATACTCATCCCTCCCCAAAGTCAAACACTTATAACCATGACTGATTTTTCTGATATTTACCTCCATGGGCTTCTAGTTCTTACTCTTCCTTAAAAGAAATACATTGTAAAATCATCCATTCTCTCTATATCAGGGATTTTTCATAAAGCTTTGAGTTTTTTTTTTAACTTTTTTTAGTAATTTATTTATCTATTTATTTTGACTTTTGGCTGTGTTGGGTCTTGGTTTCTGTGCGCGGGCTTTCTCTAGTTGTGTCGAGCTGGGGCTACTCTCCGTTGTGGTGTGCGGTATTCTCATTGTGGTGGCTTCTCTTGTTGTGGAGCACGGGCTCTAGGCACGCAGGCTTCAGTAGTTGTGGCCTGCGGGCTCCAGAGCACAGGCTCAGTAGTTGTGGCACACGGGCTGAGTTGCTCCGTGGCACGTGGGATCTTCCTGGACCAGGGTTTTTTTCCTGATCTACCTTTTTGCCTAAGGAATCACAGATAAGAAAATGTGAGAGGGATTGAACCCAGAGTTTAGCTCTTTGTATACAGGCATTTATATCTCATGAAGGTTAGGAAGTACTTGGATTCATACAATTTTATTTCCTTGCCCGAGATGACTGCAGGAAACAGAAATAGTTGTCGTGATACAAAGGCAGAATCCTAGAGCAGGAAATAAATGGAATTATAAATCTGGAAATTGGTGCCATGGACATGGCAGATTGTTTTGGATAAGCACTGATTCTAACAAGAATTGAATTTCTGAAAACACTATACCCAACCCAAGGAGATATCTTGGAACATGGTGGGTTTTCTCTGAAGACTCAGAACTTCTCTTTACCCAGGCAGCATAGAGAGGATCATTTAACTGTGTGATGGAGGTAACATGTCCGAGGCAGACACACCCCCCAGATTTGCTGGGACAAACACAATTACAGATATTCTATCCAAGTGAATCTTCAGGGCCCTTGTTAGATCACATATATGGCAACACAAGACACTGGCTGATTAAAAGAGAGGTGAACCTAGCCCTAGACTAAGAGTTAAGCCCAACAGCTGTGAACTTAACTGTCTTGACACACGTCTCGGCATTGCCACACTTAGGGAGGGGATGATGACATGATAGCTATCTATAATATTTCCTGGATTAGACATATTCAGAAAGAAATTAACTGGGACTAATGAATACAAGTAAAAGGGAAACATTTGTTTACATACACACACACAAATATTTTTAAATAGGAACATTAAAGAATTTTTAACAATGAGTCACCTGAGAAAATTAAAAATCTGCAGCTCCATGAATTTTTTAACAATAACAGTGGTGATGGAAGGATTAAACCATGAATACAAAAGCAACACACACAAAAAGTTTTACCACCTTTATTCATTCAAAGTGCATCATAATATCGATCAAGTCAATGAAACTAGGGGCACTTATAGGAATAAAGTGGTCTCCAAAAAACTGAGATCTATCCAACGAGCATATGTATGTCTAAATTTTGACCCCAGATTTATCTCATAGACAGTAGCTCTTAATTTGTATCTCAACTTGTATTTAACTTGTATTTGAACACCTTCATGGAAAAGAAAATACTTTCGTAAAAACAGGTGAAAACAAATATTGCCCAAACTTTAGCCATATAAACTTCACAACAGTTCTGTAATTAATTACTTACTTTTCACATTACAGAGATTCTATATCACCTTGAAAGGCTTAATTATCCCTCGGCTCAGTTGAGGCCCCTCAAAACTAAGCCAAACTAATAGGACATATTCTTGAGAATTCATCACATCCTCTGAGGTTTGCACTTGAAAGACTGTTGCAGAAACATAATGTATAATTCATACTCCTCAGATATCTGTGAGTATCTTCTGAAATCGTGTCTTCATTTCCATTAAAAAGCTCTGGAATTCCACAAAGCATATGATTCTACTGAGCTCAGGACAGTTCAGCAAGAGGAAATGAGCATAATCTCCAATAACCATCTGTTTAAACCGCAAGTGAGTCATGTAGGATGTTTTCAGTAGCTAAGAAGAGAAAACTCAACTCAGACTGGCTCAAACATTGAATGAGATTTATTTGCTCACATAACTTAAATTTCAAAGTTAGCACATATCTTGGGCATGATTTCTTTAGGACTCCAGCTCAATATCTCTACATTTTTCTCCACGTTATCATTATGTCTGCGTGGGCTGCTTCACAGAACGGCTTCCCAATACGGATACAGTCATGGTAGCATTATGTATCCACTCCATTAATTATCCCAGAGAGAGAGAGAGAGAGAGAGAGAGAGAGAGAGAAATTTCCAGGGTCCCATAATTCTCAGTAAATTTTCTAAATTTTCTAAGTATTGTATTGATTATGCAACCTCTGAACCAATTCCTGGAACTAAGGGAATGTCATGCACTGAATGGCATAGAACTG
This sequence comes from Lipotes vexillifer, assembly GCF_000442215.2. Classification (NCBI taxonomy): domain Eukaryota; kingdom Metazoa; phylum Chordata; class Mammalia; order Artiodactyla; family Lipotidae; genus Lipotes; species Lipotes vexillifer. Next base: position 2,192,518 of record NW_006793498.1, on the reverse strand, counting down.
GATTATCTGAAGCAATAATTGTGCAGACAGAGGAAGCAGAGCAAGACCTGGATCTGTAGCCAATTCCCACGGTTGTACATATAATACTTCCACCATAGCCAATAAGGTGAGACAAAGAGAATGGAAAAACTATGAAGAATGCCAGAGACACTGTCAAAGATAAAGAAGGAAGAAATAAATCGAAGAAAACATTTGAAAGCATTGGGGCCGGGGGCGGGGCAGGGGAGGCGGTGGAAATAATGCCTTTCTCTGATTGTACCCTACTGAGGTAAGTCCACTTGATAAAATGGTTACATGTATAAAGACTGGAATAATAGACACCAAGACATTAACAGTTGTGATTTTTTGGTGGTAGAATTATGAATAAACTTTTGTTTTAAATATACATTTGTATGAATGTATAACATATTATTTTTATAATAGGGAAAAGTGATTTTTTTTTTTTTTTTTTTTTTTTTTTTTTTGTGGTACACGGGCCTCTCACTGTTGTGGCCTCTCCCATTGTGGAGCACAGGCTCCGGACACGCAGGCTCAGCGGCCATGGCTCACGGGCCCAGCCGCTCCGCGGCATGTGGGATCTTCCCGGACAGGGGCACGAACCCGTGTCCCCTGCATCGGCAGGTGGACTCTCAACCACTGCACCACAAGGGAAGCCCGTGATATGTTCTTAATACTATTTGCCAAACAAAAGCAAAGCACATCAAAAAACAGATTGCCAGCAATGAGTACTCCAAATGTAGCATTCTCTAATTATGTATAATCAATCAACAAGCATTCCTCTCAAGCAAAGTAACAGAATATTCCTTTAACTTTAAAGGAATGAATTCTTTAGTAAAGGAAATGGCTGCTTTTCACATTATAAATTTGCTTTTCCTGTAATTGTCACTCAAATATTTACTGATCATCCTCTATCTGCCATAATAGTCTTCATGAATTGCTCCAGAACAGTTTTGGTGACATTCATCTTTTTAATAATATTCCAAAATTTTAATTGGAATAAAAGTCATATAAATGAGTGCATGTTTTACAGATTAATCATCTTATTCAGCTATTACTGTGGTGCTTACTTAGAGCTGCAAGTCACAAAAGAATGGGAAAAAAATGATGAAGTTGATGGACCAGCAAAACTATCTATTAATTATGTGAGGAACTTAAATTATCAAAAACTAAGTGGTTCTCCTTGCTTAAAAAATTATAATGCCTGAGTGGCAGATGAAATAAGACAGAAATTTATCTTTCTTCCTCTGCCCCTTGTTCATAAACCTTTTTGTTAATTTCAAAATGCAAAGTATGAAGAATTAATGAGATTTTTGCCTGAAGTATATCCTTCTAAGCCCATATCTATTTAAATTCGAAATTCACAGAAATGGCGTGTGCTTTTTCAGTAATTCTTGAAAAACAATTCAATAGCCTCCAAATAACAGTCTCAAATGATAAAGAAATTATACAAATATATTTAAGAAACAAGTATCCAAATCTATGTTTTTTCCCTCTTGAATCTTTTTTTTAAGTTGAAGGCTTCAGATGAAATGTTTTACAAGCCTATTCAAATGTATGCACTTCTTTCTGTACCTAGCATAAAATCATATTATTTTGTCATGTCAGAAAAACAGCAATTACAGAAGCACTACACTGAAATTCATATGCCACAACACTTATGTCCAAAGGATTTACAGTGGCATGACCTTGAGAATAGAAAATGATTTCTCCCTCCAGGTATATATCTTCCATACTAGATTAGTTATTCCTTGAGGCAAGGGAGCATCCTTGTGTCATATGCATCTTTGCATATTGATGGACAAATAATAGATTCTCAGTGAATATTTGTTGACTAAATGAGTCAGCCACTGAGTGAAGCTCTGATTTGCCCCACGTCTCAGATTCACTAATCCAGAAACAACTTTAAACTTAAATAAGCAGAGATGTAAAATTTGATGAGGGATATAGTCACATGGTGGCTTCTCAAGTCATACTAGTCCATTCATTCTCAAAACCTCAGAGAGACCACCTTCTAGGTCAAGGAAATTATGGCATCTCCACATTATTTACTGGAAGCCAGTGCCTAATTCAGGCCTCAAGAAGCCCTTCCAGCAAGCTATTAAGACAAGTACCAGGGGTCTGACTGGAACACTGAGTCCTGAGTTATGGGTGCCCCTCTGTCAATGAATTCTCCCTATCTTATAATTCTCCCTTCCCAGAACTAACATTCTCAAGATCTGCCCCCTACACGTGTTCCCACGGTTCCTCCAGGTACTTCTGCAATTCCTTTGTGAGGACTATTTTTTCCTGAAGCAGGACTCATACCTCCCTATTCAGGCTGAGCAGAGACCTGAATCTGGTTACTGGCATGAACACAAGGAGGGGTGGGAGGAGGTGAGGGCTTTCCATTGAGCGGGCAGCTAAGGACTGGGGTACAGAGAAGCAACTCGAATCTAAGGAGGCACATAAACTAAGTCTGATACAACAACTTATAAATTCTCACAGTGAGACCTCAAAAACTGGAAACCCAACACAAATAGACAACAGAGGCAAAATTCCTATTTTTAAAAGTTTTCTAAAAATTTAATCAGTACACACGCACGCACGCACACACACACACACACACACACACAAGTCAGCTAATTCATAATTACTATATGTCGCCAAACAAACTTTAGGCTTGATTAGCTGTATCCAGTGAATTTTTTTGGACTGCCTTGGACACGTTCCACTTTTCTGCATTCTTGTTACTAAAAGCAAGAGTAGAGAGTCTGTGCTAGATTAGCATTTCTTTTGTTGGGCAATCCTGATGTTGGACAAGACCAGATTCTCTCACCCAAGTCTTACTGGAAGGTCTGGACCATCTATCCATTGGTACTCTTTGATTACAGGATGTCTTAGCATCCATGGTGCCGCCATCTTAGGTCCAGCTTTGGGGTAACTTCCTCCATGGAACAATGTTCTTCAGCAAACATGTGTGTTGCTATTCTTCTTCCATGATTTCTACCTACGTACTTTCTTACCCACACATTCCCTTCTTTATTGGCTTTTTAACTTTAAACTATTTTTGTATCACCGTTATAGTTGTTATTACAATTAACCTAGTATTTATGGCTATTAAAATCAAAACTTTAGTTATGATTAAGTTCATCCTAGGATTTGTTCTCAATGGGTTTGAATTCCAGAAAACGAAATCTAGGGTAGATCAAAGGAATCATTTAAATGACTGATTCTGAAGCTTACAGACACTGGTATGGCTACTGAGGAAAGTTCTGGGTCACCTTTCCTGTAAATATCCAAAACGCTTAAAGGAATACACTGCTCCCTATGGAGTTCAGTGTGAGAGTCACTACAAGTCTCCAAATTAAAAAAAAAAAAAAAAAAAAAAGTGGATTAGCTGACCATATGTCCTTATGAATTTAGGACTCTGGGGACTTAAGGCCTCTTTGGGCTCTAAGTTTCAACCTAAAAAGCTCACATCAGCAGTTTCCTCCATGAACAGCTCCTCCTCCACTCTGTGGGCAATGCCCAGGTAACAGAGGCCAAAGGCCACAGAGAGTGGGTCCTGTGATGTCACCTTCCTGGCTCCAGGAAAATTCGTAAAAATAATGAATGACAACAAAAGTGTGTTTTTTGTGTGTGCTTTCTTGTTTTTTCTTTGTTTTTTTTTTTGCGGTATGCGGGCCTCTCACTGCTGTGGCCTCTCCCACTGCAGAGCACTTGCTCCGGACGCGTGGCCATGGCTCATGGGCCCAGCCGCTCCACGGCACGCGGGATCTTCCCGGACCGGGGCACGAACCCGCGCCCCCTGCATCGGCAGGCGGACCCTCAACCACTGCACCACCAGGGAAGCCCTTGTTTTTTTTTTAATAAATTTTATTTATTTACTTATTTTTGGCTGCATTGGGTCTTTGAGAGACCCAATAGAGTCTGCACGAGAGCTTTCTCTAGTTGCAGCGAGGGGGGCTACTCTTCATTGTGGCGCATGGGCTTCAGTAGTTGTGGCACACGGGCTCAATAGTTGTGGCTCACAGGCTCTAGAGCGCAGGTTCAGTAGTTGTGGCGCATGGGCTTAGTTGCTCTGCAGCATGTGGGATCTTCCCGGACCAGGGCTCAAACCCGTGTCCCCTGCATTGGCCCACGGATTCTCAACCACTGCGCCACTAGGGAAGTCCCAAAAAGTGTGTTTTTATAAGCGCTATGGTTGTAGACGTTGTTAAATGTACTCAAGGACCTAAAGTAGCTTCAGTACTTGGCCTTTTAAACAAAATATAGTCAATGGATTGAAATGGTAATAGCCTGTCAGGATTCCTGACATAAATGGGGCCTGGTAGGTAAATTACTGTATATGGAAATTACTTCAAAGTCTACTCTGATACATACTGTTTTTGAACATATAGAGCAAGATTCAGTAAAGTTAACTCTAATAGGATCTGATATCCTATGTTTTCTTAGTGGTTCTACAGGTTTAGCATGTTTCAGAATTGCTTGAGCTACTTGTTCAATATGCCCATTTTGGTTGCCACCCTCAGAGCTTTTGAATCAGTAGATCTGAGTGGGATCTAGAAATCTATATTTTTAACAAGTGTCCTCTTCCTTCATGTGATTCTGACACAGGTTATTCACAAAGTGCTCTTTTAAAATAACCAGTGTGGGAGTCTATGGCTTGACCCCTACTCTGAAACATCAGTGGACCTGATGGCTCAGCAAGGAATACAATGGGGAATTTGGTAAGTTGTAAGCACTGGTATCAGACATGTCTTCCAACACCTCTTACAACCCTTCAGATCCTCTCAGGCCTCACCTGTCACCAATACCCTTAACCTAGCAATCAGTGGCCCGCTCTGCATGGACTCTGGCCAACTTCATGGAGTTACCACCCATCAGAACTTTATCTCACACCTGTGTCTCCCATTCTCCCCTCCCCCAGGGCTTCAAGGTTGGCCCAGAGACATGAGACATTGTGGGACCCACTGGCACCCACATAAATGTAACTCATAGGGAATTAATGTCCCATAAAGCAAAACTTTGATCCAGAAAAAATGGAGACAGCAGATAAATTCTTCACCATGCCCCCCAGTGGACAATGCCAAGAGGCAGTCATTTATATGACCTCCTGGAAGACGGTTCCACTGAGATCAAACAATTATCACACTCAATACCTCAAACAGCTCTCTCTTGTTCCTGCCTTCTCCCCTGGTCCCTCACCTGCACTCTGTGGTATAAAATATACTCCTTGATAACAGAAGAGCACATAAGCCTTTGATTCTGGGTCTGCTTTCTGGAGTACCCAGGCTAAGATACATTATAGAACTAAGTTATTCCATTGTACTGCAGTAAAGAATTATGAATCTGTGAGCTCCTCTGACCTGACACATTCCTCCCTCATTGAAGATTGCCGAGGCCTGTGACCTTGGGCAGAATATGTCTATGAGGGACAAAGGAGGTCCTGAGAAGCCACACCCACTTACACCAGCATGTAACCTTGGTCTTGTGTGTATTCTTTGCATTACTTGCCAGCTAAAGAAGCTTAGCCAAGCCTCATCTAAACTGTCATTCTCACCAATTCCAAAATCTGGACTGACCAGTTTTTATAGTCTAGCATGACTCAACTGGGTCACACAAAATTCAATTAGATTAAAAAATGTATCTGTTCAGTGAGAATGAACTTGGGTTAGAGATTCAGAACTTTATCCCAACAAAGCTGAAATCCATTTCTCAGCTGTATCCTTTTTATGACCTATCCTAGGCCATCACATTCTACTAACGAGACCTAAGTCTCCAGTACAGCTCTCATTCACATTCACGTGGGGGGAAATGAGACTTCAGTTTTTGCATGGAAGTATATCAGAGAATCTACAGATGTAAAGAAAACCACCACCTGGTTTTGCCCTGGAAAGGCTTACAGGCATATTCGCCTACCAGAATCCCTAACTGCTCCTTCTTGAGGGCAGAATTGTGACCACTTCCTAGTGCAAAGCTGTAAGCACAGAAGACCACAAATGTTTGCTAAGTAAATAAACTCAAAAGAAAAGGACCTTATCTTCATGGTTCCCTGCACTTTAGTTACTTCAATCATCATTAAAACCAGGTATTTACTCACATGAAAGATCAGGTGGAAAATTGAGGGAGTTAGCTGAATAACTCAAGCAAAAAGACCTTTCACTTCAATGGCTTCAAAAGATGATGCAGGAATGAACATTTTGGTACATGACTCTTTTTGAATTATGGTTTTCTCAGGGTATATGCCCAGTAGTGGGATTGCTGGGTAGTATGGTACCTCCATACTGTTCTCCATAGTGGCTGGATCAATTTACATTCCCACCAACAGTGCAAGAGTGTTCCCTTTTCTCCACACCCTCTCCAGCATTTATTGTTTCTAGATTTTTTGATGATGGCCATTCTGACTGGTGTGAGATGATATCTCATTGTAGTTTTGATTTGCATTTCTCTAATGATTAATGATGTTGAGCATTCTTTCATGTGGTTGTTGGCACTCTGTATATCTTCTTTGGAGAAATGTCTATTTAGGTCTTCTGCCCATTTTTGGATTGGATTGTTTGATTTTTTGTTATTGAGCTGCATGAGCTGCTTATAAATTTTGGAGATTAATCCTTCATCAGTTGCTTCATTTGCAAATATTTTCTCCCATTCTGAGGGTTGTCTTTTGGTCTTGTTTATGATTGCCTTTGCTGTGCAAAAGCTTTGAAGTTTCATTAGGTCCCATTTGTTTATTTTTGTTTTTATTCCCATTTCTCTAGGAGGTGGGTCAAAAACGATCTTGCTGTGATTTATGTCATAGAGTGTTCTGCCTATGTTTTCCTCTAAGAGTTTTGTAGTGTCTGGCCTTACATTTAGGTCTTTAACCCATTTTGAGTGTATTTTTGTGTATGGTGTACCAAAATGTTCACTGCAGCTCTATTTACAATAGCCAGGACATGGAAGCAACCTAAGTGTCCATCAACAGATGAATGGATAAAGAAGATGTGGCACATATATACAATGGAATATTAGCCATAAAAAGGAACGAAATTGAGTTATTTGTAGTGAGGTGGACGGACCTAGAGTCTGTCATACAGAGTGAAGAAAGTCAGAAAGAGAAAAACAAATACCGTATGCTAACACATATATATGGAATCTAAGAAAAAAATAAAAATAAAGGTCATGAAGAACCTAGGGGTAAGATGGGAATAAAGACACAGACCTACTAGAGCATGGACTTGAGGATACGGGGAGGGGGAAGGGTGAGCTGTGACAAAGTGAGAGAGAGGCATGGACGTATATACACTACCAAACGTAAGGTAGATAGCTAGTGGGAAGCAGCCGCACAGCACAGGGAGATCAGCTCGGTGCTTTGTGACCACCTGGAGGGGTGGGATAGGGAGGGTGGGAGGGAGGGAGACGCAAGAGGGAAGAGATATGGGAACATATGTATATGTATAACTGATTCACTTCGTTATAAAGCAGAAACTAACACACCATTGTAAAGCAATTATACTCCAATAAAGATGTTAGAAAAAAAAAAGATGATGCAGAAATTTTTGCCTATCATGAGATTCTTTTCTTTCCCCACTAGAGGCAGCAGACTTTCTCCTAAAGAGTCTTCCTCTCTCTGTCAATGTCGAATTTCTCCCAGGTGACTCTGAGCAAGCCATAGAAGCGATGTGTCACTGATCCTTCTGTTGAAGGTGTAAGGCACTGCTCCAGTCTAAACTAGTCCCAGGCGAGCTGTAAGTTAGCAAGAGCTAACACCTTCATTACCTTCACACCGACAGCCATCCCTGTGATTTCCAAGGGACGAGAACCACACTCTCAACAACAAAATCAGGAACCCATTTAGAATCTACAACAAAGCAAGCATCAAGCCCAAGAAGCCAAATGTATATGTTTAAAACTATAGTATCTGAGATTGAAAACAGAGTTGAAAAAGAAAAGAGATTCTCCCCACCTATTCCTAACTACACTTTCTCTAAAAAAGAAACTTTTGCCAAAATGCTTCCATTTACTCCACTTCCCCAAGATCAACCAAAAAAAAAAAAAAAGTCAACATGATCTCCAAAAGAAAATAATCTGAAGTGTAATTTATCCCATTTTCACTATGTAGTTATATCCAATGTTCAAACTGCCTGTCAAGCAATAGTAAGCTTCTTATTATTTATGGCAATGGTTCAAGAATATAAGTTCAGCCCTTTTGAAGAAACTCTTTTTCTCCTTACCATAAACTCATCCCTTTCTAACTTAAGGAATATGCCATTTTAATTACAGAGACAGTGGCTGTGAAAAGTCAAGTTTTGCCTATTTTTGGAAACTGAAACCTCCTAGGACACAAATTACCAGGTGTGGCCCACATGTGCTGTGCTAACAATAGACTTGGCCTAGCAGCAAAAGAGAGCATCACTGAGACACAATTATAGAGTGAAGATGTTAGTGGTTCCTAAGAAACAAAGCCAGATGCATCTGGCTTTTTTCACTTACAACTCCCACACCTGTGATAGGAGATACACGTTCATTTCTTTTATCAGCATTTAAAATGGGTAGGTGACACATGACTGAATTTACTTGCTAGAATATAGGACACATCATTATATAAGGTGCCAAGACTTTGCTCTAAAGGCAAATGGGTAACCATGACTCTTCTGAGCCATGCCTTACATGCTAGCCATTACGGCACTAACAGAATATACAGGTGCCCGTACTGGAGACTGACATTAGATACAGATAGAATTCCAAGGCCTAGGAGATAGAGCAAAAGCAGAGCAGGAGGTGGTACAGGATGAGATGCTGACTTAAGAGTAAAAGTTGCCAAGTACAAGGAGGGCCAATGGCCTGGATGAGGCCAGACCCACTGAATTGATGAGGTGGAAGAAAAGGACAGTGGGACCTGGGAGCTTATCTGTGAGACCAGATAAATTTGCACTGGTTTCTATCCAGGGCCATACAAAATTGCTGTCCCAAAGGTCTTTGAGAATGATAAAAATACCCATCGGTCAAAAAGAATTAGAAGTGACAAGACGAATTTTCAGACGCCTCCAGGCGTCTGCTTTCCAATAGGCTTCAAACGGAATTATCCCCCAAACCACCACATTGGTTTTGTAATCTGAATGCCTTCTCAACTGCAATAAAGCTGCAGGATCCATTTCACCCAAGTGAAAAGTAAAGTACAAAGGGTATCAGAGAGAAGGAAAGCACAGAGAACTAGAACAAGCAGCTTCCAAAATTAAGTGATGAGTATTCAGGGATTCTTAAAAGGTCAGTGTGAGATCATGTCAGAGGTTCATTCAGTCCTTGGGCACCATCCATGTGCCAGATACTGTGCTGGGTATGAAGAAGATGAAGATGAAATTCATTTATGATCTTCAGGACCAGAAATACAGACTTTACAACACGGTGTGTTACTTTGTATAACACTGAGCAAATGCTGAGGTGTATGGAGGAAAGGACAAATAACTACTGAAGAGTCAGTGGACCTCATGGAGGAGGTGGCCACTGAATTATATCTTAACTGTGAAAGAGAAAATGTAACCATCCAGGAAATGGAAAATGGACCATCCAGGAAGGAGAGCTAGAATATAAAAGGTGCATCATGGTGAAAGGTCTCTGACAAAGAAGATTTCTCCACTTTCTTTGCAAAGGGTTGGGAGGTAGGGGCCAAGAAAGATGAGTTCCCTTCCTGAACTGCTTTAAAATAAGAATGAAACTTGAGCCATCAAATGCTAAACGTTTCAGGAGCACACCAAAACGATAAAAGAGATTGTCTCTCTTCTCCCTCAGCATCTCCAGTCAGTAATGTTGGGGTAATTTGCCTTTCAGCTCATTCAAGGCTAAAATTAATATTGACACATTTGTAAGTGAAAGGCTAATATTTTGTGTTTCTGTAATCATAAGATATGGATAATTGTGTTGTATTAATTTAGAATCTTAAAAGAAATATGATTAATAACTGACATCAGTAATATTGCTTCATAAAACCACTTCCAAGTGAGTGTTCCCTGCTGTGTTGGGTCTCACAGGAGTCCACCTCCTTGCCAATCTCTGGGAAAAACAAGCAATTGCAAGTAGACAACCATCATCTCATCCCCCAGGAAGCCCTTCTCACCACCAAGCGGGGAGAGGACCTTTAGGTCTCAATACTGGCAGAGCCTCTGATGGGCCCGCAAATAAAAGGCAACAGGAAACACAGCATCTCTGTATAAGGGCACAAGACTCTCTTCTTTGCTATCAGAACTTGCCGGTACGAGCAACAAAAGGCATCTTGAATTTGAGTAGAAACTGAACCTCCTCCCATGCTATTTTTTTCTTAAAATCTTATCTGTCATGTAAACTAAATTTAACATATGATCTTAAGTTGGATCCTAAACCAGAAAAAAAAATTGATATAATAGATTTAGGGACAATTGGAAAAATTTAACTAAGGTATAGACTAATCCTGAATCAATGTTAAATTTCCTGATTTTGATAATTGTACTGTGGCTGGGTAAGAGAATTTCCTTATTCTTAGTAAATGCACACTGATGTATCTAGGGGAAAGTGGCAGGATTTCTGCAACTTATTCTCAAATGGTTCAAAGAGTAATTATCTGTAGACAGAAAGAGAAAGGATAAAGCAAATGTGGCAAAATATTAGCAGTTGGTAAATTAGGGTGAAAGGTATGCAGGAGTTCTTTGTACTGGAGTTACATTTCCCTAAGTTTGGAAGTTATTTCAAGATAAAATTTAAAAAGAGTTTTATCTGTACTTCCAGTACAGTACTGAGAAATGTACTGCCTGCTGCCTACCGTCATACTGTACCCCTCCCATCTGCCCTTCTCCCACGAGATTCTGGTTATCACCTGGGGAGCACTTACGTCTCAGAGACTGTGCTGGGTAGTCTGGGGGAATAAAGAGTAGTGAGATGCAAGCCCTACCTTTGGTCCAGTGGGGAAGTTCAAGTGTGGGCACATATAACCACCCTGGAGAAAGTAGCTACCATGTGCAATAGAGGGAGGACAGAGGAGGAAATCAGAAACACCGGGGCCAGGTCAGAGTACAGAAGACTTTGTGTAGAGGACATTTGAGGTCAACCCAAGGACAGGTAGGATTTTGACAGCAGAATGCAGGGGTGCAGGATGGGTGGCAGAAAGCAAAGGGGTAATTGGAAAGTCCTAATAAGGCCCCTGATGCAGGAAGAGCAAAGTGGGTGGGTAAGTTTGGGAATGCGATAGGCAGGGGTTTGAAATAAGGCTGGAAAGAAAAGACAGGGTGAGATGCTGAGTGGCCTTAAATGACAAAAAGAAAATATTTTGAATTTTATTTTAGACAATTTATTTTAGACAATAGGGTATTAAGAAAGTGGTTGTTTCCTTCTGAGACTGGGGACCATCTCTTGAAGTATCCTTTGTAGAATTTTAGTTCACACATAGTTGACATTCAATAAATAGCAGTGGTGTGATGTTTGTAAAAATAAACACTGACAACCTAATGCAATTTTATTCAAACTCAAATCTCAGAGATAGATTGTTAAAATGTTGAATAAATTTTGAAGGGGGAAAAATTGTTGGGTGCCTCCCATATACCAAATGTTTCACATATTCTCTTATTCAACTTCCCCAACTCCCACATTTAAAAAGTAGAGCAGAAAGATTAAACACCCAAAATCATAGTTAATGGACAAGTTAGTGTACTTTGGTTTCAAGCAATAAAAGTGACATATTTAACTCAAGCAGAAAATGGGGAGTAATTTAAGAATTGAAGGGAAAGTTTGGAAACCAGATTTAGAAATTACAATCAAGAACCAAGGCGGGGGGAAAAAAAGAAAAAGAACAAAGGTGGTAGCTGCTGACATGAATTCACCTCTGTAGTTTTTAACCTCTTGGTCATTCTACCCAAGATCCAAATTCTAGGCAGATCTCATTCACAGCCATCCTTAGTTAGGGGAAGGTAGGACACCCAGCTGTATTCCCAACATTCTGTATCCATGAGGCAGTAAAATGTAACTGGACGAGGCTGGTACTGAACCCAAGTTAGGCAGTTCGCCCCCAAAAGGCCAATACTGGAGAGACAAGTGTTGGTAGAAAAGGAAATCTTGCTTTATTCAGGAGGCCAGCAACCTGGGAAGATGATGGACTAATGTCCTAAGACCATCTCCAAGTTGCTAGTTAGGAGACAAAGGTTTTAAAGGAGGTGTGAGGGAGGAGGCTGCAGGGCATGTGAGCAGCTTGTGCCCAATTACCGGATTGGTTGGCAACAAGGTGAAGATTTGAGCATCACCGATCTTCTGGTTTCAACCAGTCTGGGGTCTACATGCTTGAGGTCAGCAGTTCTCATCTGGTGAGTGTCCACTTCCCATAAAAAACAACTTAAGCTTGTGTGTCAGACCTTTATGTACATCTTTCAGGGAACTGAGAGTTTGGTGACTCTGCTACCTGGCTGGTTTATAGTCTAAATTGTTACCAGTTTCCCAGCCCAACAAGTGTCCTTTGTTTCTACATCTTCACATTTCCTAATCCTTAACTCTTGAGACAGCCTTTTGAGACTCAGAGGAAGCCTGGGGAACTAAAGCTCTTCTACAAACAACAGGCAGGCGCAGGACATTGGGAGGTCTGTCCCAGGAAGGTCCGATCGGGTCCTACTTGGTTACCGTCCCCCCTTTTCTTTGATACTCCTCAATCTTGAGGGGAACAGATGTTGAACAAAAAAGGGAAGAACATTTTGATAGAGAGGTTAATCATAAACTCAGGAGAGGACTTCGGTTTCAGGGGAACTCAGTTTCAAAAGCACAACGTGTTTTTAGAGTCTGTGGTGGCCGTGGAAACGGGCCTCTCAGATCCCCCGCTGCAAGGGCATCTGGCAGCCCAGCTGCTGCCCGCTGGACCCACCACCACTTTCCCTCCAAGACCACACATCTCACCACTTCTCCCAGCCAACAACTGAACACGGTGGGGCTACTAGGTGAGGACTCATTCCTGCGAGACACAGGCCTCCTCCAACAGACACCTGTGGCTTGAGATTCCCCACTTTAACACTGCAGCTCAAAACTTCCCACACAACCCTCCTTCCCATCCTCTTTCTCAGGTGTCCGACATGCAAGTGACCTGAAGTTCTGCTCTGCTCCAGCCGCCCCCGCTCCCTCCCCCATTAAATCTCTGTACAAACAGAGCAGAACTGAAGCAGGGGGAAAGCTAGAAGTTGAACTCTAGTCTATGTGGTCTCAAATCTATGCTTTTTTTAGCACTCTCACAGAGAAGCTGTTTTAGGCAGGAGAAAGTGATTACCCTAATAATTACAGATTATGAGACCCCACGCTCTCTTAGGTGTTAAGATAGAGGACAAACTTATCTATAACAATAAGAAAGCTAGTTATGAAATTCGTTTTTTAAATGGATGGATGAAGAGGTAATTTTTCTATTTCTCAAAGCTTTGACTCTTTGGGAGATTGTTTTAAAGCCCTGAGTTCTGCTGGTTATGTTTGAAATACACAGTGACTTACTACTACTCTCCTAGTTTCCTGGCCAGTCAAAACTCTGCTCCTGTACCTGGTAACAGCAGAAGGAAAAAAAGAATTCTGATAATGTCCCTCCAAAGCTCTCCTCCCAAACTGGAAACTGCTGCAAGAATCAAGTCCCACTGAGGACAAAGAAACAAAAAGTGGCCGGTATCATGCAGGCTCAGCCCTGCTGCCACTGCCAAGGCGGAGGTGAAAAAGTGTCTTTTATACAAAGAAGACCACTGTATTGTATTTCCAAAAATTCAGCGGAAACCCAGTGAGAACTGGGCCCCAAGAGACTTCAGAGACACCAGCCAGAAAAGCTCATGGGGCTTCCCTGGTGGTGCAGTGGTTGAGAGTCCGCCTGCCAATGCAGGGGACACGGGTTTGAGCCCTGATCCGGGAATATCCTACATGCCACCACGGAGCAACTAAGCCCGTGTGCCACAACTACTGAGCCTGCGCTCTAGAGCCCGTGTGCCGCAACTACTGAGCCCATGTGCCACAACTACTGAAGCCCATGCACCTAGAGCCCACGCTCCACAACAAGGGAAGCCACCGCAATGAGAAGCCCGCACACCGCAACGAAGAGTAGCCCACTCTCACCGCAAATATAGAAAGCCTGTGCGCAGCAATGAAGACCCAACGCAGCCAAAAATAAAATAAATAAATTTTTTAAAAAAGGAAAAGCTCATGGCCTTGTCACTTAACTCACCAGTGTTAAAGAACCTAGGATGGGAAAAGGAACTTTTATTGGTCAACTGGAACTACACTGAAGTGAGACTTTTTTAAAAATATATTTATTTATTTAATTATTTATTTCTGGCTGCATTGGGTCTTAGTTGCTGCATGGGGTGTGCGGGCTTCTCTCTAGTTGCGGTGCAGGCTTAGTTGCCCCAGGGCATGTGGGATCTTAGTTCCCCGACCAGGGATCAAACCCGAGTCCCCTGCATTGGAAGGTGGATTCTTAACCACTGGACCTCCAGGGAAGTTCCTGAAGTGAGACATTTTAAGTTTTCAGTCCTTTCCATACCACTCAACCAATAGAAGATATTTTTATCCTACTGGGGACTTATTTGAGGAAAACTGAAGGTATTCATAACAGAACAAAATAAGAATCTAGAAGACGTAGGAGAAAATCTCTTGATTGAAATCAAGAAACTTCTCTCCATCCACTTATGTAGCAAATATTTACTGAGTACTTGCTAAGGTCATAATCTTTGCATAGACCAAAGACTCCTTTCTTCAAAGAATTTATAACTCAAATGAGGATGAGTAAGTATGTGGGGAATTGCGAATGGAACTAACTTTTATCACGTAGATCAGATACAGGCGCCAGACAAGACATGTACATATGAAGATTTCAGTAGCAGTACAGGAAGAGAGGTCTCCAGGCCTGAGACATTTACAAGCAAGTGCAAAACACAAGGTACTTAGATTGCAGTTTCTCAGATTGTGGTCCTGGGCACAGTAGTAGTAGCATCGCCTGGGAACTTAGAATGCAAAATCGCCAGCACCACCCCAGATCTCCTGAATGCTTGAGGTTAGGGCTCAGAAGTCTGTGTTTTTGCAAACTCTCTGGGTAATTCTGATTCGCACTAAAGTTTGCAAAACACTGATAAAAATAACAAGGGCTCTGAGCCTCCAAGAAGGTGAGGGTGGAAGTGGTTAGAGACGGCATCTTTGGATCTAAGTTAGACTTGGGAAATGGATAAGAGAGAGGAACCCCAAAGTAGGGTGGAGTCAGAATGTACACACCCTATTGAACCCCTGCCACTGTTTTCCCCTGGGTCTCAAAAGCTTGCTTTATTTGATGATGGGGCAAATCGCTGCTTTTTAGTTGTAAGGGTGGATTTGAGATACTTAAACTATGGTTTTATTCAGTGGCTAACTCAGTCTAGTCCTGGTCCCTGATACTGGATCCAATTTAACCTCTCAGTGAAAGTAGTTTGAGCAGTGCTTAGCATCTTAACAAGAAGACATTATTAATTCCTAACCCTGCAGATGAAATGCTCTCCCCAGCCGGCCCCTTTCAGGCTATTACTATCTTGGTTATCTTCCAAACTCTCTTCAGTCTATTTTACTCTCCCCAGTACAAAGAGAAGTGATTTTTTTTAAAGGAAAGTATCCTGAAGTATAGAACACAGAGAGCATGAATTTCAATCTACCATCCCAGGGAGAACTGCACACTTCAGATGATTACTTAAAACTTGGATAGAAGCGTGTTCTATAGTTGCAGCTGCAGCTTAATAACCAATCACAGCATGGCACTGTGTGGGAATTTCTAGCAGTTATGCAAATAGTCCTAAGGCTCATCAACCTGCTCCCCAAAAACGCCTCTCTTTTCCCAGCAAAATTTGCATTTCATCTGCCAATGTCCTACCCTCCTACACACCCCATATTTCTTTCTAGCACTCCTCAAGGTCCCAAGTAAGAGTGAGAACAGGGCTTCCCTGGTGGTGCAGTGGTTGAGAATCTGCCTGCCAATGCAGGGGACACGGGTTCAAGCCCCAGTCTGGGAGGATCCCACATGCCGCGGAGCAACTAGGCCCGTGAGCCACAACTACTGAGCCTGCGCCTCTGGAGCCTGTGCTCCGCAACAAGAAAGACCGCGATAGTGAGAGGCCCGTGCACCGCAACGAAGAGTGGCCCCCACTTGCCGCAACTAGAGAAAGCCCTAGCACAGAAACGGAGACCCAACACAGCCAAAAATAAAAATAAATTAATTTTTTTAAAAAAGATACTTAAAAAAAAAAAGAGTGAGAACAAGTTATAGTTAAAACTTCATAGTTAAACTTACACCCTATAACAGAAACAAGTTCTCCATTCTAAGCCACCCAGTGAAATGGGACAAAGACTTCTCACTTTAAGCAGAGCACACTATAATTATGCTTACTTATTCATTCAATAAACACTTATGAACACCTCCTGTTGGGAGACGCTTCCCACCCCTGGTCCTGAGCATCCTGTGTGTTCTTGCTGACTGTGCCAGACCTCAAGCCTCCTCCATCTCCTGACACTCCATCAGAATCTGAAGATGATGAAGGGGTAGCCAAGAGTAACTACCATGTAACTATTTGTTCCCCCAGGGAGGGGAATTAGCTTGTTTCTTGCTGCAGTGTTTACCGCTTGCTCAAAAAGTGCTGTGCCTTTGACCCCAAGCTCCTCAGATGCAGCACCCTTCAGCCTCATCACTTTGCACAAGGAACCCCGAGGAACTGGTCCCATCTAGGTAATGCTCCTGCTGTTTCCCCACTATGAGTAATCACCATATTGCACTGACCCCTTAAGTCTTTTTTTTTTTTTTGGCGGTACGCGGGCCTCTCACTGTTGCGGCGCCTCCCGTTGCAGAGCACAGGCTCCGGATGCGCGGGCCCAGCGGCCATGGCTCACAGGCCCAGCCGCTCCACGGCATGTGGGATCTTCCCGGACTGGGGCACGAACCCATGTCCCCTGCATCAGCAGGCGGACTCTCAACCACTGAACCACCAGGGAAGCCCCAATCCCTTAAGTCTTGTTGTCTACTTTTGGCACCCAGAGAATGGCAGTAGGTTTGCTCCTTGCCATCCTCTGTGAGATTGGGGTTCATCTTTGACACCTACTATGTGCCTGGACCTGTGATAGTCACTGTTGTCCCACATCCCAGCACAAAAGAACCATGGGCCCTGTACTCTCAGCCCCACAAGGCATCACAAGGGATGTTTGGATGGAATTTAGACTGATGGGCAACCTTTCCCAAATCTTCAAGCAAGGCCTTATGACAACATGAGTCCAAAAGAAAGCAAGCAAGTAAAAGCAATGGGGGTCCATCCTTTGGGGAGACACGGAACTGGGCCACCCAGATCCTGATGTTATCCACTCTTCACTTAAACCCTTACTTCTTCCTCTCAATAGGCTCAGTTATCCAATTGTTGCCTAGCGTCCATTCATGCCCTTAATTTCTCTTCACCTTGCACCTCAGCTGCCCTTAAAAACTCAGCATCTCCATCAAGAATCTACTAGAAATGAGCTCTTCCAGCTTGACCCAGCTCCCATGACAGTCTCTCCAGCATGTTCACTCATTCACGTATTCATTCAATATTTAAGTAGAAATGATTAAATGCCAGGCAGTATAATAGGCATGCAGTAGATACAAGAGAAATAAGATTGCTTTCGTGGAGTGGGAGGACTGACCATAAACAAATAAAGAAGCAAAATAACTCTGGTATGTGAAGAAAATAAGATATTATGATAGGTTATGAGAGAAAATAAAAATAACTGGGACAGGTGTGACATTCGATCCCTTCTAATCAGGTGTGGTTCCTGGAAGGTAGAACCACCCCAGACCTGTTGAATCAGAATCTACATTTCAACAAAAAGCTATTACAGACCTCCCTTGACCAGCACTAGGACGTACACACCATTGACCAACATAGAAACAAAGGAGGGAGAGAGGATTTGCAGGTGAACGCTAGATCACGACCTTCGCTGTGAACAAATATGGAGTCCTAACTCAGGAGGGATCCCAGAGTTGAAGCTGTAAGTTTGGGAGCTAAAGTTTCTAGAACGAAACAGGGTACGAGTTTGTGATCTGCTCTTCAATCATCTGCCAGTCAAGTTGATGAACCAGTGGTTCTCAATTTCACCTGTACATTAGGACCATTTGGAAAGCTTTGAAAAATATTGACTCTTGGGTCTTGACCCCAAAGATTCTGTTTTAAGCAGTCTGAGGTGTAGCCTGGGCATTGGGGATTTTTAAAGCTTTCCAGGTGATTTGAAGACAAGATTGAGAACCACTGTAGATCAACAACAACAACAACAAAAATGGGCCCATGCTCAACATTTGGGACCTGAGGTAAGCTTCTCTGGGTAGGAACTTGCTCTACACATTACCTACTGTCATTCTTGGACCACACTAATTTGACTAATGTTCATTTTATTTTAATTGACCAGTCCACAGATATCTCTTCATTGAAGTCACATGAAAGAAGAATTATTCAGAAGGTTATTGAAAAACCCCTCTCAAGCAAAGTGGCCACAGGTTATCATACTTTAACCAACTTTCTCCACAAACATGGGCATTAAACAAGCAAGGAACTAAATGAATATTGATAGGTCCTTGTCATTTGGTGCAAAGTGATGAAGAGTGAAGAGATCAAGTGATTTTTACAACTTGAAATTATGTTGCTTTTGGTCAAGAGCCCTTGCAATTGGTTCTTTTCATCTCGAAGCAGAGTGTGAAATTTCAGACTGGCATGAAGAAATAACGTCACCCAAAAGGCCTAATGAAGTGTGGCCCCCTCAAAGCACTACTTAAGCAGACAAGCAGTCTGAAGCTAGAAAAATTAAACTCGAATATGAGTGATTAAGTTTTAAGCTTTTAAATCTTGGTGAGAATAACCCTCCAAAATGGAGATCTATCTTATGTTATCTATGAATAATCTTTCATGACTCCAGTCCTCCAGTTGTTCAAAACCCTTCATTACAGTTTTTTTTAACTCACCAGCTTAGCGTACAAGATATGATGTTTGAAGGAGAAAATCCAAACTACTGGTGGGACGTTTGTCATTCTGGGCTTCTCAAAACCCTTTCTAATGTTGGGGTGGGAGACAACACACAAAGGCAGACAGATCTGCACCTTCCTCTACAGAAGTCAAAGATGGGGGGATGTTCACTCTTTCAGAAACTGTCCCCAAGGGCTCAGTCAATCAGATGTTCCCACCTGAGACCTCCATTCTTAAGGACTCAGGGATGGTCAAATGTGACAGAACCAAGGGTACCCTGAGGTAGTTTTGGCTGGTTGAAACCTGAGTGGATCTATACGTCTTAATTGCTTCATTCTTTCTTTCCATACATCCCTTAGGTTGGTGGTGCCCCAACTCTGATGGGGCTATGTTTAGCCTTCTTGGCCATGATGAAGCTCCAGAACCAATGGGCACATATAATATTGAAAGCCTTCAATATTTGAACTTCATAAGTCTAGATTTTATTGACATCCAGTTGTTCTCTCAGTTGATGTGATGATTTTCTTGTGATCATGAACACAACTTTATTGTTTAAAAAAGGAATTAGCAAACAAAAGTAAAGTTAAAGTTTGAATCTGCAGAATCTTTTTTTAGGGAATCCCTGTGTTACCAAATGAGGGCTGTGATTTTGCAATCACAGGCAAATAGAACTTCCAACACTTCCTACTTCGAAGATGGATTTACACAGGAAGGAACAAAGAGAGAATGAATAAGGAAAGGAAGGAAAGTAGGAAAGAAAGGGAGGGAGGGAAAGAGGAAGGGAGGAAGAGAGGGAGGATGAAAGTCAAAAAAGTCATTTATAAGGCATGAATAACAGCATAAAATAAACTCAGCTGGAGACTCTCAAATAAATAAATAAAGTCTAAGCTGTGTCCCATTATAGAACTGTACTTCTAGGAGTGAACAATTTTAAAATTTTAACTTATTTATTAAATTTGTAATTCATGCTCATGATATAGAAAGTTCTAGTGCAGCAGTAAAAAACAGATCTCCTTCCCATCTCTGTCTCCCAGTAATCCTATTGCTTTCCCAAGAGAGTTTGTTTGTAAAGGGGATATTCTATACATCTGCAGGCAAACATGTGTGTTCAGGGTGGGGGGTGGTATTATATGCATAATATATATTCTTAAAGTGGAAACATACTATACAAATTGTTCTGCACGTTGTTTGATTTTTTCTTCCAGTTTTATTGAGATATAACTGACATACAGCACTGTATAAGTTTAAGGTGTGCAGCATAATGATTTGATTTACATACATCACGAAATGATTTTTTTTATTGTTCCTTAACAATATGTTTTGGAGCTAATTCCATATCAGTATATAAAGATATACTTCATTTTTTAATGACTGTATAATGTACCATTGTACACGTTTATAATATTTATTTTAATCCATCCCCTCTTGGTAGACATTTAAATGGTTTAAATATTCTCTACAGTGCTGCAGTGAAGGACTGCCTACATCTGTCATTTTATACTTGCATGAGTGTAACTGTAGGATAAAGTTCTAGAAGTGGCATATGCAGGCCAGAGGGACATGCATTTGTAATATATATCCATGTTAGCAAATTGGTCTCCAAGGAGTTTGTACTCCCACCATCAATCTGTAAGAGTGTGTATTTCCCACAGCTTCTCTAACAGAGTATGTTATCAAACACTTTTATATTTTCTAGTTTAATAGGTGAAAAATGATGTCCTAGAATTCAGGTTGCATTTTCTTTTTAGGAGTAAAGTTGGGCATTTATTTATATGTTTGAGCCATTTCCATTTCATTACCTCAGTTTATATCCTTTGGCCATTTTTCTATGGGCTTGTTGCTCTTTTATTAAATTATAGGGGCCCTTAATATATTAGGGAAATCAGTGCTTAATCTCTGATATGAGTTACAACGGTTTTTCTCATTTGTTTGTTTTTAGATTTTGATTATACAGGATTTTGCCTTGCAGAAATTTTATGCTTTCATATATTTAAAAATATCAACAATATCTTTTCTGCTTCTGCATTTTGTGTCACATTTTGAAGCCTTTCCCACTAGGATAATCATTTTAACTCTTCCATAGTTTTTCCAAGTACTTTTCATGATTTCATGGGTCAAGTTTAAGTATTTGCTCCATTGTGAAACTATTTTTGGTGTAACAGTGTATCTCAACACACTATTCATTGTATCATCCATCTTTTCTCCACTGATTAGAACCATATTATAAAAACTACTAATTAATGTTTTATTAATTTTATAATAAATATTATCTTAGGACTAAAACAACTCTACTTACATGTGCTAAAGTATTTTCTTATTAATGTAAACATGTGAATTCTAACACAAGTTGGGCTTGTCTTCACTTTTAAAGATGCCCTGGGAAGCTCAAACAGAGAGCTGACCAAGACTGCTTCACTGCTGAGGGGCCCCTGGAAAGACGAGCAGTTCCCTCGAAGCTCCACCTATAGCAAAAGACCCCTTAGTTCCTCTTCTCTCTTCTCCATCCCCCAGCTCAGAAACATGGAGGAAAAGTCCAATTGTCTTAAGGAAGAAAGTCTTGCCTCCAGAGACTGTTAAACAAAGACCTAGATATTCACGTCACCAAGGTGACAACTGTGGGGACTCAGGGCCAAGGATGGCAAGAGATGACTGCCGAAGATTGGAGGGGCCAACAAAAGCATCTGGACTGCTTACGATTATGTCCACCACTAGAAAGTCCTCAGAAGTCACTGACAGCAGAGCAGAGGGGAAAAGATTCTGACAAACGGAAGAGAACCTGACCTTGAAAGTGTTCCAGCCCCTCCCTGGGACTGGGCTGCACCAGAGTCCCCCAAACACAGCACAACTGAGGGAAGCACGCTCTGTGTGTGTGTGTGATTGTGTGTGTGTGTGTGTGTGTGTGTGTGTGTGTGTGTGTGTGTTGGAGGTGGTGGGGACCTGGTTTTGTTTGTTTGGAGGTTGTGGTTTGGGGCAGATTTGGGGGTTTGGGGTTTGCTGTTTGTTCCATGCAGTGGGCTCTGCACCTGAATGTCTTGTTTTACCCTGAGTTGTTTTGACTGTATCCCAAGATGCTTTCCCCAGGGGATATTTTGTAAGGAGCTCAGAATAGTTAAATTGGATCTAGTTCTCCTGATTATTCAGTGACAGAGATAGGATAATATAAGCTTGTTGTTTATTTTTTGCTCTCTTGAATCTGAAACAAGTTTACTGCCAGAAATGACTGCAGATAAAAATATATTCAAGAGACTGGGACTTGGAATAGCCCACAGAAAAGGGTCTCCTATTTAATGTCAGAAAGCAAAACAAGAAAGATGTTGGGTTTTTTGTAATGAATGTTCAGCTGAATAATGTCCATTCCCCATGGAGGCTGGTGGGTAAAGGAGACAGGTAAACACTCCAGTCCCCGCTCCAGGAGAACTTAGCATATAGAAGACTCTGGTGAACAAAAGCAGGCAGTGCCCTGACCTCCTCCAGCTTACAGTCCATGGGCTGTTAGGACAGAGGCAGAGAGAAGAAAAGGCTTTCATTTCTCATAGTGCAATAATTAGAAGGCACATTTAAGAGTATCTACTTGGATGGCCTCATTTTCACAGATGAGGAAACTAAAACTATCCCCAAATAGTTCATAACCCCTCACCACAGTCATGTGTAGTAGACTGTACTTAGGCCCATTTTCAGAAAGGTTCAGTCACTAGGTTGTCAATAACTAACTGATGAATGGATGAATGAATGAATGAAGAATTCTAATGCATTTACTCTGTTGTTATGTCGTTGTCATATTCTTCCTCCAGTAGCTCCCTGGACAGGTCATCACTCCCCCACCGAGCCTGATCTTCTTTTGGGTTCCCTGTCTCTGTGAATGGCCTACCAAGCAACACTGGCACAAGCAAGAAACTTAGGCATCTCCTTAACCACCGCCTCCTCTGACACCCACCTGAGAATCCTTCACCAAATCCTAATAGCTTCCCCTCCTAGAATTCTGAATCCACCCACAGCTCTTTACCTCCACCACCTCGACCCTTGTCCAAACTGCCACCATCTCTCACCTGATGACTGCTGCCGCCTCCTAACGGGATCTCCCCATGGACTCTGGGCTCCCTTCAATCTGCCTTCTACATTATAGCAAGAGTGCCCTTTGCAAAAGACAAACCCCTTCATTCTTTTTCTCTGCCTTTTTCTTTCCCTTTCCTTCCTGAACAGTTCAGGTGCAAAGCCACTAGGTGGGACACATCAAGGTAGGCGTCCCAGCTTGAGATCTAAGAAGTTGCCTGAAAAGAGACTCACAGGATACAACCCAACGTAACATAGGTACCTAGGACCCAAACCAGCTCCATTCAGCTCTCTATCCCACTGGGACTGGGGATTAAAAATCAAGAATTTCCATAGTTATGGAACCTGCTGACAAAGCTCTAGTGAGAGATAAGCCACAGAACCCGGCAACAAAGCAAAGTCTCTTTGACATCCGTCTTCTCTGCCTCTCTCTGTAGGCTCTGATGTCATTCATAGCTCCCCATCTTGTTTTTCCCTTCTTGC
>NW_006793498.1:2153040-2169052 GCF_000442215.2 Lipotes vexillifer | reverse complement strand
GCCTGCTGAGCTCTTTGAGGACAGCCTTGCCATGCATGTTAATTCATCAGAGAGCTGACAAAGCATCTGCCCACCCCCAAGCACAGATAATGGGAAATTATTGAGTTAACACTTAACAGCCCATAGTTTACATGCTCAAGGGCTCAGTCTTAGGTGTGGGCTCGTGAACAAGGCAATAATATACTCTCTTTTACATTTACAAATACTAAAGGGTTATCTGGAGGGAGGCACAGGAAACTGATGACAACAGCTGCCTGAAGGAGTGGAACTGCTGTGCTGGGAACAGGAATTTGAGTGAAACTGTCAGTCAGCATTTGCATTGCAAGCAACAAAAACAACCCTGGCTGATTTAAGTAGGAAGGGAGTTTGTTAGAAGGATATTGTAAGGCTTAGATAGTTCCTAATTAGGGGACTAAAATGTCAGAAACAATTCCCCAAATCAATTCTACTTTCTGCCGTGAGAAGCAGGCTTTGCCTCAAAAGGATGGACGAATCCTCCAACACAGCACAGTGGCTTAGAATCTAAGTAACCAAAAAGAATCACAACCCAGCAATTACACTTATAGGTATATAGCCAAAAGAATTGAAAGCAGGAACTCAAACAGACATTTATACCAATGTCCACAGCAGCATTACTCACACTAGCCAAAAGGTGGAAACAACCCAAATATCCATCAATGAAAAAATGGGTAAACAAAACGCGGTATATACATACCATGGAATATTGCTTAGCCTTAAAAAGAAATGAAATTCTGATACATGTTAGAATGTGGGTGAACCTCTAAGGCAGGCGAAGTGAAACAAGCCAGTCACAAAAAGACAAATAGTATATGATTCCACTTTTATGAGTAGTCAAATTCCTGGAGACAGAAAGTAGAATAGCAGTTACCAAAGACTGGAGGGAGGAAGGGGAAATTATTGTTTAATGGGTACAGAGTTTTTGTTGGGGGGATGATGGAAAAGTTGGGAATATTGATACTGGTGATGATTATACAACCTTACAAATGAACTTAATGTCATTGAATTGTACACTTACGAATGGTTAAAATGATAAATATGTATTTTTACCAGAATAATAAGAAAGAATTGCAAATACCCACAACACACTTTTCACTGCATATTCTTCTGTACATTCATATCATAGGCATGCATTACCTATTTAAAGTAGACTTTTTTTTAAATCAAGGGATTAACTTTTATACATTTACAGGATGTGCTTTCAACTCTGAAAAAGTGATTCTACTGTATCTTAGAAATGGCAATTATTGAGAAAAAAAACACAAAAGCCCAAAACTACATCTGTGTGTAAATATATTCATCAATGTAAATAAATTCATCCATTGCTGCTGTTCCCACCAGAGCAAAGTACAGACTCACTGCCCTCTCTCCTCTCCTCACAGCCCAGCCCCAGTTTCCTGTCACACACCTTGAGAATTTCATAATTCTAGTGATCTCTTATCCAAAAATGGTCCTTAGCACAAGATTTATCAATCCCCCAAATCACAATGAAAATTACATTTTTAATGCCTAGAATATTACTTTGAGGAGGCAAGCAAAAATGGCAGGACTGTCACAAAAAGATTTTCAGTCTTTTTTTTTCCTAAGGTAGAGAACAATGGAGGATGTTGAAGCTGTGACTGGCCAGGAGAGTGTAGACAACCAAAATGGGTTTCCAATAGCATTAAATGAACCACAAAGGAACAGGTTAGTCAGCCTCTATTCCTTGGCTGACACTTTGCACCATGATACCAGAGTGTTAATCCAAGATATTGGAAATACACACACCAAAATAAGTTATCAACAAACCTTTAAGAGCCTGGTACTCACCCAGAAATGTAACTTCAAGTCTTTATCCTACCGCACCTGTGGCGTCAAGTGGAAAAGAGAAATTTTCCAGCTCTGCCATGCCCTGTGTTGAACTTACTGAGAAAAGAATATGTTTTGTTCATTGTCCAATCCCTGACAACAGGTGGTGCTTAAAAGATGTTTGAAGTGGGGCTTCCCTGGTGGCGCAGTGGTTGAGGGTCCGCCTGCCGATGCAGGGTACACGGGTTTGTGCCCCGGTCTGGGAGGATCCCACATGCCGCGGAGCGGCTGGGCCCATGAGCCGTGGCCACTGAGCCTGCGTGTCCGGAGCCTGTGCTCCGCAATGGGAGAGGCCACAACAGTGAGAGACCCGCGTACCACAAAAAAAAAAAAAAAAAAAAAAGATGTTTGAAGTGATGAATGACTGAAGAAATGAAGGTCCAGAGCACCTGCCTCATAGGTCTGCGTGCCAATCATTGGGGGCCTCGCCTTCAACATTCAGACCCACGGCAAGCGGATCATTAGGTCAAGTCAAGCTGTGACCTTGCTGAGTGGTGGCCGGGGAACTAGGGATTTGACTCATCCCAGAAGCACCCATTGAATGCCTAGTCTGTTCCAGACACTGTACTAAACCCTAAGGGTACAAAGGAAATGGAATGCCCCGTGCTTTGGATGCTTACAGTCTAGGAGGGGAGACCGGCGTGTGAGCCTACAGTTACACTGCAGGATGAGAAGTGCCACAGAGCAGGTGTGAGCTGAGGGCTCTGGGAGCAACGGATATGGGCACCACAGAAGATTCTGGTATTTCAGACAGGGACAGCCAACCTGTGGTGGGGTAAGGAATAGCAGGAGGAGAGACTCTCAGGAAAGGGCCATCGAGCGGGTCTGGAGGCGGCATCCTGGGAAAGAGGAGCTGGACAGGAGGGTGCCAGCATGAGAGCTACAGGTGCTGAAGAAGGAAAAAAATAAATGTCAAGGCTGGGGGTGGGTGTAGCTAAAGACAAATTTAACTTGCCCTCTGCATTTCCCCCTGGGAGAACCCTAAAAGGAGGCTGGGTTGGTGGCTCGCTGTTGGGGGGAACACGTCGGGAGTGAGCAATGGCTGAGAGCTGGGAGGCTTCGCCTGGAGCCGAGAGGAGCCCCGTGTATGACAAAAGGAGCTGGACGCCGCTGCCCTCCTGTCCTTGGGACATGGTATCACTCTGAGGAGGTTTCTGCCTGACTGTCATTCGTCCCCAGGGAGGCAGGTAGGGCCTGTAACTCCAGCCCAGACTGGAGCCAAACGAGGTTTGGGGTTGTGGAGGAAGGAGGTTGGGATACCCGAGTTTTTTAATCCAGATGTTTCCAGTTCCCCTTTTTTTTCTTTTTAATTTTTTGCAGTACGCGGGCCCCTCACTGCTGTGGCCTCTCCTGTTGCAGAGCACAGGCTCCGGATGCGCAGGCTCAGCCGCCATGGCTCACGGGCCCAGCCGCTCTGCGGCATGTGGGATCTTCCCGGACCGGGGCACGAACCCGTGTCCCCTGCATCGGCAGGCGGACTCTCAACTACTGCACCCCCAGGGAAGCCCTCCAGTTCCCCTTTTTGAATTCAGGATCCTCATCTGTAAAGTGGGTGGAAGGACCAGGTGTTTGAAGTCCATGCCAATCCTACTAGTCTCTGACTCTCTGATCTAGGATCCATTACAGGTGTAGAGATATACGGTGCTATGGGCTGACTTGTATCCCCTCCAAACACATATGTTAAACTCATAAGTCCTAGTACCTCAGATTGTGACTGTATTGGGAGATAGAGCTTTAAAGAGATAATTAAGGTTAAATGAATCCAAAAAAAAAAGGTTAAATGAGTCATATCGGCGGGCCCTAATCCAGTCTGATGGATGTTCTTACAAAAGGAAATTCGGACACACAAAGAGACACCAGGGATGCACAGAGAAAAGGCCACGTGAGGACACAGCAAGAAGGCGGCCATCTGCAAGCCAGAGAGAGGCCTTGAGAGAAACCAAACCTGCCAACACCTTGATCTTGGACTTCCAGCCTCCAGAACTGTGAGTCAGTAAATTCCTCTTTTGTAAGCCACCAGTCCGTGTATTTTGCTATGGAAGCCCTAGCAAGCGAATACATATGGTAACAGAACAATTGTTAAAAACTTAAACTGTCCAGGGAGAGAACTTCCTCAAGCAAAACAGCTTCTGGTTCTTCTGACATTTAGCCAGTTCACCTGGGGCTCTGTGCCATGACTAATAAGACTCAGCTCAATACAACAAACATTGACTAAGCAACAGTCACAATGAGAGGCACTGCGGTACATATCTAATCCTGCAAAGTCATGGGGATTAAGCGGGGAGGAAGAAAGGACAGGTCAATCAAAAATCTAACAGTACGCAGCAACATAGATAGACCTAGAGATTATCATTCTAAGTGAAATAAGTCAGACAAAGACAATATCATGATACCACTTATATGTGGAATCTAAAAAAAATGATGTGAATGAACTTATTTACAAAACAGAAATAGATCGCAGACACAGAAAACAAACTGATGCTTACCAAAGGGGAAATGGGAGGGGAGGGAGTAATTAGCTGTTTGGGATTAAAATAAGCACACAATTATATATAAATAAATAACCAACAAGGACCTATTGTATAGCACAAGGAACTATACTCAGTATCTTGTAATAGCCTATAATGGAAGAGAATCTACAAAAGAGATACATATATATATATGTACAACTGAATCACTTTGTTGTACACCTGGAAACAACACAACATTGTAAATCAACTATAATTTTCAATAAAAATTTTTAAAAATAATAAATTTTTAAAAATCTAACACTAGCCAAAAAACCCAACCCCCTCCCTCCTTCATATGTAACCTGAGCTGAAACGACTGATGGATTCCCGGCCCTCAGGACTAGCCCAGTCTCTCCCAGAGGTGCTGATAAGCCACGAGTAAGTATGAGAAGGAAGAAAGTACAGAAATGCACAAACTCAGAATGGCTGTCCCAACAAAGGAGAAGCTGGGGCTGCTCCCTGCAAGGGAGTCCCCATCTCAAAGAGAACAGAAAATTCAGGAAGGGTAAGGACCTATGAAAACTTCCCAGTGTTTATCATCAGAGCAGCTTCTTTCACTAAGGTGGAAACCCACTGAATAGGAAAGAATTGTTTAGAAAGCCCTTAGATCGTTTTCTCAGATATGCCCAGAAAAGTGTGCAGAAGAAGGAAATTTCACATCAGAGCTCTTTCTTTGGATAAAAATATGATGAAACGGAGACAAAGAGGACTGGAAAATGGCAAGGAGGAAAGAAAGATCTGGGTCTTGCTTTATTCTTATAATTAATGTCCTGTCAGAGAAGAACATCCTTAGAAGCCACTCTATGATCACAAATCTTTCAGCCCTCAACAACATTAAAACGAAAACACAGAGGCTAAATATTCTATCTCAACATCTTAAACATCAAAGTCCCACACATACCCCTGAAAGGCTTCTGGAATACCCACTGGGAACCTAGGCTCCACCAAGATCTCAGGAAGGTGACCTCTCTTCTCTTGCTTTTCAAGGGACAAAGATCTAAGCTCAATTCTAGGAGCCTGCTCCTAGCGGGAGAGCAAAGCATAAAGATTTTTTTTCTTAAAGTTCCTTTTGAAATTCTCTGTCCTTAAATCCTTCTCCAGCAGAGAAAGGCAGCTGCTGTCCTTCTGGGGTCCTCTCTCCTTTCTCAAGAGAAGCTGGCAGTCATTTCCAGGACCTGGTCTGTACTTCCCAGAATCCACCCTCACTCCACAGCCCACGCCAGGACCTTCGGCCAAATCCTCAGGGCACTCAGCAACCCCAGGCCAAACCGAGGCTGCCGACCATCACAGGCCCACAGCCCTGGGCAGGAAGGCTTCATCTGCCTGAACCTGGGCAGCAGCATGGGGGTATGGGGAGGCCCTGTGGACAATCCTCTTAGAGAATCAGAGTCTGGAATTTGTGTACATGCAAAGCTGGTGGTTTGGTCTGAAAGAAACCCAATTGCTAGTGAACATATAACAGAGACTGTGTGTTCTAGAGGGAAGAGCACTGGACAGGGAGTCTCTAGGGTCTAGCTCCATCTTTGCTGTGTGACCTCGAACAAGTCACCTAACTTGTCTGGACGTCTGTGTTTTTTTTACTGGAAGAAAGCAAGTGTCAGATCAATCCCTAAGGCTCTTTCCAGCTCTGAATGTGTTAGGGCTTCAGTTTCTTCAATTTGCTCTGGTTGATATTCATAGAAAACAATCTTTAGCCCACATAAGATTATGACTCTCATCAACAATAAGTTATTAAACTGTCACGGATTGGCAACACTATTTTCCTAATTTACACTTGGTATTTCTCATTCTTTTGGGGCTGCCCTTCCTGTACTGGAGCAGTCTCCCACCTTAGGAGGTGTTATGGGTCGAATTGTGTACCTCGAAAACTCCTGTGTTGAAGTCCTAATCCCTAGTGCCTTGGTATGTGATCTTATTTAGAAATAAGTTCGTTGCAGTTGTAATCAGTTAAGATAAGGTCATCCTGGAGTAATCAGGCCCTGATCCAATGTAATCAATGTCCTTATAAAAAGGGACAGACACGCACAGGGAGACACCAACGTGAGGATGGGAGTTACACTGCCATAAACCATGGAAGTACCAGAAGCTGGGAGAGGGGGCTGGAACACACCCTTCCCCTATAGCACCTTCAGAGGGAGCACGGCCCTGTTGACACCTTGATCTCGGACTTCTGGCCTCTAGAACTGTGAGGCAATAAATTTTCGTTGTGTAAACCCCCCAGTTTGTGATACTTTGTTACGGCAGCCCTAGCAAACTAATGGAGGAGGTAAAACCCATTTCCTGCTGTAAAGCTGAAGATGCCAGCTCCCCATCTTCCCAGCATTGTCTGTGGCTG
Source organism: Lipotes vexillifer (assembly GCF_000442215.2). Lineage (NCBI taxonomy): Eukaryota > Metazoa > Chordata > Mammalia > Artiodactyla > Lipotidae > Lipotes > Lipotes vexillifer. The sequence goes on along the minus strand of NW_006793498.1, from coordinate 2,162,341 downwards.
GGCTCTGTTGATCAGAAACACCGGCACAGCTAGCGATGCAGAGAAGCAGGGACCATATAAATCCCATCAGATGACATGCGGTGGCAGTGGCAGCCACTACACACAGGTCCCAGAGGCAGTTACAGCAGAAGCTGCAACAGCGCATCCAGCTGGAAACTGCAGTGCCAACAGCGAGGGTTGGATCGGACAGCAAGGGCAACGGTGTCTCTGCAGGACGAGCTCTGCATCCTGATTCCGGGGAGTACTCTGAGTCTGGCCCTTCTGGAGATTCCTAAGTTCCCCAATGCTTTCTCATAAATTTCCCTTCTACTTCCATTAACCAGAGTAGGTTTCTGCTGCCAGCCTAAACACTTCCTGACACACAGTAAGTAGGTCTCTAGTATTTGTCAGTGTTGAATAAACCCTGAACTGAGTGGTATTATATAAATCACACAACTTTCTAAAACAATTCAATTTAATATACTACATATATTTTGTGAATATCAAAATAACAATTAGGCATTTAATGAACACAGCCCATGTAGCGGGCCCTTACCAAGCACCCTATTTGTTACCTGAACACGGCAGCACCTCTAGGCTTTCTGAATTTCATAGATGAGGAAACTCGTGTTTGGAGACTTGCCAAGAGATGGAGCTAACAGAGGGCAAATACGGGATTTGAACCCAGGCATTGTGACTATAATATATGTACTGGAGCTCTGTGGAGCAATACTAATAATAAAGTTTTTTAAACTTTCTGGTATTTACCTTTTTGAAAATGAAATTTTTAAATGACAGTATTAAGAAAAAATTCAAAGGTTCTGATTCTGAACTAGTTACAGAACAATATGTTATGTTTGCCTTGATATCTATTTGTCTGGAAAAAGTTACATGTGCTTTTCCCTGAAGGAAGAGAAATGAACTAGGAACTCCCTACTTTTCTGGGAATGGGCCAAAGGAAATTGATGCAAATAGCTAAATAATTTAGGCCACAAATTATTCAGGCAGTAAAGCTGGGGAATTAATTTATCTGAGAAATTGTGTTGTGTCAGCTTGACTTATAAAACCAAATTCCTTTTTAAAAGTGTTAGCCATTACAAATTCTGAGACACTTCGTAAAGCTCCTGTTTGGCAAATGAGAACAGTTGGAAAAACAAATATGTACAGTGAAAAGAGATAAAATATCTTGTTCAGCAAGAGATTCTGATAACTGTGAAAACCAAAGTATCCGAACAAATGTCCGTTCTCAAGCTTGGCAGCCATGTCACCATCAGAATCATAGCATCATTTTTGAAAAAATATTGAGAAGAAGCCCACAGAGTAGGTGACAGTAACAAATTGTCTGTTGGAGCTTCTAAAGCGGGGATCAGCTGTGTCAGCTGGACCCTGCCCTCCCAATCTCAGGTAGGAATCCTCTCTTGCAGGATATAGTGCTGAATCTAGGTACTTCCCCGTATGTTCACCCAGAATCATATTAAGCTCCATCATCCTCCCACACTACCTCCCAATCTCAGGTAGGAATCCTCTCTTGCAGGATATAGTGCTGAATCTAGGTACTTCCCCGTATGTTCACCCAGAATCATATTAAGCTCCATCATCCCCTCCCACACTAAGAATGGAATTAAGTCCATTTGAGCTCTTTCCCTGCCTGGTTTGGATGGGATACATCCCTTCTCCAGGCCTTGGTTTTCTCACAGAGTGTGAGGTCACCTGCTTTACCCTGCCTGACCTTTGAGGCTGGGATTGCTCCTGACACCCCTGCAAGTTCCCACAGACCTTCCAGTTAAGCCACCATTTAACTCCTAGTTACTTCCATTCCTAGTCTCTCTCCAACCTCTGGGTTCATACATATCATGAGGAAGTTGAGAGTTCTGAGACACGAGGCAAAGGCTCAGAGTCCAAGGTTCAAAAGAGCCTCAGGGAAACTGTTTGAACTTATTAAGGCGAAACATACAATAACCCAGTGATTCTACTGTTAAGTATCCACCCAACAAAAATGTGTGCGTGTCTCATCCAGGAGACATGTGCTCATAATGGGCAAAAACCGGACGCAGTCCACCAATACAATGAACAAACTACGGCATATTCATACATTATTACACAGCAATAAGAAAGAGTAAACCACTTTTATCTTCAACAATATGGATGGATATAACATGGAGTGAAAAGAGGCTAGACACCAAGAGTGCATACTGTATGACTCCATTTACAGGAAGTTCAGGAAGGGGAAACACACATCTGTAGTGAAAGAGGTCAGAATATGGGTCAAGTCTGAGGGACAGAGGGTGGGTATCGACTGGGAGGGAACATAAAGGAACCTTCCAGGATGCTGTAAATGTCCTGGATATTTGTCCTAATAGTGATTACATAGGTATATATGTAGGTGAAAATTCAAATAATTTGTATATTTCTGTATGAATATTATATTATTTAAAAAAATAAGGCAGAGGCTTTTGAGACCCAGGACTTCAGTCTTAAAATGATGAGGAATAAGGGGAGATTTCCAGTAGAGGTGCTCAGGTTGGAGCCCTCAGGCCCCACATCCAGATGGCTCAGGATTCAGAGGCTGTAACTGAAGGAAATATCTGCAGGTGAATAATCGTAACCATGTGAAGCCCGTTCCAGGCACCAGGCTCTAGACAAAGCATTTTACAAACACCTCCTTTAATACTTACAACAACTTTATAAGGTAGGTGCTGGTATTATCTCCATTTTATAGAATAATGACATGTCTCGCTCAAGGTCATGCTGCAGTGAATGGCAAAGCCAGGACACTAACCAAGAAGGGGAAAAATGGGTTTTCCAGGTTCCTCTGCTCTGGGTCTCTTTTTTTTTAGCTGTGTTGGGTCTTTGTTGCTGTGCGCGGGCTTTCTCTAGTTGTAGCGAGCGGGGGCTACTCTTTGTTGCGGTGCGCGGGCTTCTCATTGCAGTGGTTTCTCTTGTTGCGGAGCACAGGCTCTAGGCGCGCGGGCTTCAGTTGTTGTGGCACATGGGCTCAGTAGTTGTGGCACGCAGGCTCTAGAGTGCAGGCTCCGTAGTGGTGGCGCACGGGCTTAGTTGCTCCGAGGCCTATGGGATCTTCCCAAACCAGGACTCGAACCTGTGTTTCCTGCACTGGCAGGCGGGTTCTTAACCACTGTGCCACCAGGGAAGTCCTGCTCTGGGTCTTTACATTTCTTGGTAAGAGATTAAGCAAAACTTCAGAAACAGAAACTCCACTCCTGCCCTAGGCAACCAAGCAATCAATACATGAAAATGAAGAATGTTCTAAGGGGACAAATCAGGTCCAGATATGATTGGCTTCTGCTTTTGTCAGCCAGCACTTTTCCTTCCTTTCTTCTGGAACAGGCTTCACAGTGACCCAGCAGGGCCCGTCAGAGTCTCTTCCTTGGGCACATGAAGCACTAGGGCTGACACAAGGATGCAAGAGGGACCAGAGCCACACTGTCATTCAAGAACCAGAACTCCTGTGGCCAAGGCCACAGGGCTGCCGGCTCCCTGCCTTTCCCACACTGCTTGCACCACTTTTCTTCCCCTTTTGTGAACTGCCCCAGGATCTTTTCAATCAAACCTGTGTTGTTAACAGTTAGAGTTCTTGGCTACAGTAAAAAGAACCCAATTTGTTAGAGACACAGCCCCAGGATGGAATCATGGCCTAGAGCCCTGTAGGGAGCCTGGGGGCCTCTCTCTGCATCACTTCCTCTATTTTCCCTACTTCTCCCTGCTACTACAGACCAGCCTCCTCGGCTCTTTCATACACTTGGTGGAACACAGCCATACCACTCCCAGCGGTTATACGTTTCAAACTCATATGCCCAATAAGAAGCCCATCTCTAGCTCTTATTCCCAAGGCCAAAATCTCCAGGAAAGGATTGATTGGCCAGCTTGGATCAAATGCCCCTAGACCCAAAAAATGTGGCAGGGGTCAGGATCACATTTAATCAGGGCCTCTCCTACCACAATCAGGTGAATGGATGGGGGAAGAAGAAACTAGTAGAAAAGAGATGGTGGAAAACAATCTGATGGGCATCTACCACGTGGCCGAACTTAACCAATCCTTTGCTCATGGGAAATCATTAGCTACGCAGCCTGCTAATTTATGGCATTTCACTGGGGCATTTCACGCTCTTAAAAATTTGTTCTCAAAAAAATATTGGGCTTCCCTGGTGGTGCACTGGTTAAGAATCCGCCTGCCAACACAGGGGACACAGGTTCGAGCCCTGCTCCGGGAAGATCCCACATGCCGCGGAGCAACTAAGCCTGTGTGCCAGAACTGCTGAGCCTGCGCTCTAGAGCCCGTGAGCCACAGCTACGGAGCCCATGTGCCACAACTACTGAAGCCCACGCACCTAGAGCCCGTGCTCCCCAACAAGAGAAGACCCCGCTCACCGCAACTAGAGAAAGCCTGCACACAGCAACAAAGACCCAACGCAGCCAAAAATAAATAAAATAAATTTATATTAAAAAAACACATTAAAAAAATATTGATACATGTGAGTTACCTTAGTTCTTGCTGCAAAAAAAGTGAGAGGCTGAGAGTTTAACATGCTTCAGGTACCCAAGCTAACCCCTCCCTACAAAGCAGATAGCAGTAAATTTCATCCTTAGGCTGTTTGCATTTGTTGAATGATAAGCAGTAAGTTGTCAGTGATAAGCTATAAATAAGAAAGATCTGAAGAGACCAAAAAGCTTATCAGACTATGGCTGGCAGGGGAGGCGAGTACCTCTTTCTTTTTCTCGCTTTTCATAGAACGAAGAGAACCATTTCTTACTTTAGGAAATCCTGGAGTATCTCAAACATACATCCTGATTTAACACCTTGAATGCACTGGCTCCACGTTATCAATATCAAGATGGTATTTTCAGAAAACAAAGACAACAGATATTGACTTTGAACACAGCATGTCAGGGCTTTGAGAAAGTGTCTTGTTAAAAGAAAAGGCCAGTCTCCTAAAGTTTAACATATTTGACATATTGTGGCTTAGAATTCCCAGCACAGCCAACAACCAACTTCTTGCTCACATTAGGATCTGTAATAATTCCCATTCTCTGAGGCTGAATGAAGGCCAGAGAAATTGCTCCATCTACAGAGTCTGCCAGAAACTGGTACATGTGTGTCTATCATATTTAAATTTAGAGTAGCATTTTGTTTCTAAAAATTTATAAACAGCCCACATATAATTAGCATTTTATACTGAATAATTTTTCCTTAGGTAAATGAAGAAAGTATCTGTAACCTAAAATCCTAGCCCACATTTTATGATGGAAAAGGACTCAAGTCTTCTTTAAGTGAAACCATTTCAAACTGAAAAAGCAGGGATTTCCTCTTTAGCTTCATGAAAAACACAGTGTGTTCACATGAGAATCATAGAAACCCACCCAGCACAGGAAACCCCTTTACAACAGTCCTGCAACTGATCATCTAGCTTCTCACTTAATGCTTTGAAATGATGGGGACCTACTCACTAAATTACAGGTATCCTTACTACTGTTTGCCATATTTATATTTATATCCTTTGGTACTTATTATGCTTCCAAAGCAAAAAGAACCATTTCTGATGCTAACCTTCTGATTTAAAAGAGAGCGAGACAGCTCAATCACTGGCTCACCCAGATGACTGGCTCCAAGGAAAGACTCAGTGAGAGAGACTGGTTTTTGTAATCAACTTATGGACAATGTGGCTGACATAATCCTGCAAAAGATTTATAGTGAAAAGCATATTCCTGAGAACTGGTCTCCAATTTTTTAAAAAAGACTACCTCTCATAACAAACTACCCTTTCAAAGATATGACAGTGGTCATCATGTCCGCCCTATCTTTTCTATACCCAGCTAAACTTTTGCAATATTCTCAACAAGTTATTTTTTTTCCAGCTCCCTTAACATTCAGCATCTCTCTTGGAACTTCACATTGGGAGGAACTGAACTGAATAACCCAGCACAAGATACAGAGGAGATTTCTGGTCATAGGATGTGGCCAGTGGCTTCCAAGGTGGTGCGAGCTTTCTTTAAAGAGACCACACCACACCGTTGGCTACTGCTTTAAAAACATCGTAAAATGAACTGCTTTACTCTGTGATGTGAGATTTCACTTGCATTCTCACACATTACCTCCATTTTCTTTAAAGCTATACTTATTGAAGTAGTTATATTATAGGCCAGCAATGACCTCAAACGGAATCAATTGTAAAGGAGTTGATTGCTGATGCTGGACAGGAGACGCTTCTTTTGTTGGCAGCAGGAAGGTCACTAGATGGCTTTTACAGAAGTAAACTAAAAATGTCTTTCAAATTGGTCATTTTCTATGAGAAAGAGGAATAATAAGAAATGATGTGTACAGCAATTTCCTAGACCGGAGGAAAAATAATAAGCCATGAAAAGAGGGAAAGTCATATAAAATTATACTTGTTGTTTTAATTGACATACTGTGCCAAAGACTGGATAAAATAAAAGGGAAGGAAAAGCAACATACCATTTCTGATGCTAACCCTCTGATTTAAAAGAGAAGAACAGCTCAATCATCAGCTCCCCCAGAGGATTTGCTTCAGGGAAAGATACAGTTAGAGAGATTGGTTTTTTAAATCAACTTGTGGACAATGTGGCTGACATAATCCTGCAAAAGATTTATAGTGAGAAGCATGTTCCTGGGAAGCAGTGTCCAATTTTTTTAAAATTCAAAACAGCCTCATTCTTCTTTTCTATCTCTCTTTGAATATATCTCAACTGCAGTTGTTAAAACTGTAAGTAGAAGGACAAGGATTACTCTTTAAAGAGGGATAACTGACAAAACAGGAGCACGTGGCATGAAAATTAGAATGATTATTCTTATGCAAGGGTCAGAAATTATGTCTTTACGACGATGATGTTGTGATTTCGATGTTTACATCCTCTCAAAATTCATATGTTGAAATCCTAACCCCTAACGTGATGGTATTTGGAGGTGAGGCCTTTGGGAGGTGATGAGGTCATGAGGGTGGAGCTCACATGCATGGGACTTGGGCTCTTATAAAAGAGACCCCAGAAAGTTTGCTCCTTCTGCCATGGGAGGACCCACAGAAAGAACCAAGAACCAGTAAGCAGGCCCTCACCAGACAGTGAATCTTCCAGTATCTTCATCTTGGGTTTCCCAGCCTCCAGAACAGTGAGAAATAAATGTTTGTTGTTTAAGCCACCCAGTCTATGGTATTTTTGTTATAGCAGCCTGAGCTAAGACATATGATAACCTAGTATGCTTTGGAAATATTCCAGAAGAGAACCATGAGGCATGTACCATACCCTTCAGAAATAAAGGTAAGGTTCTTGTATCATAAGAGTCACTTCTGGTTAGTATAAATTTGTGTGAATTCCCTCTAGCTATTATTTGGGTAAATACCTTTGCCCTCTCCCCACACAAACCCAAACCACCTGGGAATATGTGAAGTTTAAGAAAAACATTTGTACCTGACTGATTTCAACAAGTGTAATTATAAAGCACACTATATGACGTAGATATTAAGCATGAAGTTTTTGTTCTATATCCACTCTGAGAGTTCTTGGGCCACCTGGGAAGTCACCATCTTCTCTTTCCCATAATTTTCCCTCACAGATATCACTATTGTATCACTTTCCACTAGCTCAGAGTCACCTCCACTCTGCTATGGGACTAATATTGTGGCTGTATGCCTGTATCATAGCCTAGTACATACTATTTCTCTTCCCTTATGGACCTTAAGGGTTAAACAAGGATATTCCCAGTTACATCTCTGAAGCCATGGATTTCAAGCCTTAGAATCACTTGGGAAGCTTTTGTGAAATGCAAAGGCCAAGGCTTCAACCTCAGAGATTCTAATTTAATGGAAGGCCCTGACATCAGTAATTCTTAAAACATTTTCAGGTGATTTCAATGTGTAGCCAAGGTTAAGAATTATTGTTCTAATACTTTGACATACCTGCAAGCGGTGATGTATGCCATCAGTGACAGGTTCTCATGACTACAGTTACTTTCATAGGGCAGAGGGAGGGAGATTCCTAGAGATAGACAGCTTCCAACAAAGAGTCGCAGAACACCTTCAGGAATAAACAGAATCAAGAAATAAATGTCGTAAAAGAAGACACTAAAATTCACATGGGAAAATAAAGGTTAAGAAAACACTGACAAGGAAGAGTTCTGGGGAAGACTAGCCCAAACAGGTATTAAAACATACTACAAAGTTTCTATAATTAAATCAGTGTAGTACTGGTACATGAATAGAAAACAAATGAAAGAAATGGAATGAAAAGCCCACAAACAGATTCAACTACATATAAAAATCAAGTATATGATAAAGGTAGTATCTTAAATCATTAAAGCAAAGATAGTCACTTGCAATAAATGGTGTTGGGACAACTGGACAGCCATTTGAAAAAAAAAATTAGATCAACTCCTCATATAAGAGAAAGAATAAACTTCAAATGGATCAGAGACCTAAATGCAAAAAGTAAAACTGTACAAATTTGAGAAGAAAACATGAGTGAATCCTGTTTAATGTTGGAGTAGAGAAAGGTTTTCTAATTATGGCTTAAAATTCAAAGGCAATAAAAGAAAAGATTGATAAATTTGACTACATAAAGAAAAAAATAAAAACTTTCACATGGTCAAAAATACTGTAAGAAAACTGTACTACAAAGCTACAGTAATCAAGACAGTATGGTACTGGCACAAAAAAAGAAATATAGATCAATGGAACAGGATAGAAAGCCCAGAGATAAACCCATGCACATATGGTCACCTTATCTTTGATAAAGGAGGCAAGAATATACAATGGAGAAAAGACAGCCTCTTCAATAAGTAATGCTGGAAAAACTGGACAGCTACATGTAAAAGAATGAAATTAGAACACTTCCTAACACCATACACAAAAATAAACTCAAAATGGATTAAAGACCTAAATGTAAGGCCCACCTCCTAGAGAAATGGAAATAAAAACAAAAATAAACAAATGGGACCTAATGAAGCTTAAAAGCTTTTGCGCAGCAAAGGAAACCATAAACAAGATGAAAAGACAGCCCTCAGAATGGGAGAAAATATTTGCAAATGAAGCAACTGACAAAGGATTAATCTCCAAAATATACAAGCAGCTCATGCAGCTCAATATCAAAAAACAAAAAACCCAATCCATAAATGGGCAGAAGACCTAAATAGACAATTCTACAAAGAAGATATACAGATTGCCAACAAACACATGAAAGGATGCTCAACATCACTAATCATTAGAGAAATGCAAATCAAAACTACAATGGGGGGCTTCCCTGGTAGCGCAGTGGTTGAGAGTCCGCCTGCCGATGCAGGGGACACGGGTTCGTG
>NW_006793498.1:2083464-2152738 GCF_000442215.2 Lipotes vexillifer | reverse complement strand
AACTACAATGATGTATCATCTCACACCAGTCAGAATGGCCATCATCAAAAACCTACAAACAATAAATGCTGGAGAGGGTGTGGAGAAAAGGGAAACCTCTTGCACTGTTGGTGGGAATGTAAATTGATACAGCCACTATGGAGAACAGTATGGAGGTTCCTTAGAAAACTAAAAATAGAACTACCATACGACCCAGCAATCCCACTACTGGGCATATACCCTGAGAAAACCATAATTCAAAAAGAGTCATGTATCACAATATTCATTGCAGAACTATTTACAATAGCCAGGACATGGAAGCAACCTAAGTGTCCATTGACAGATGAATGGATAAAGAAAATGTGCCACATATATACAGTGGAATATAACTCAACTGTAAAAAGAAATGGAATTGAGTTATTTGTAGTGAGGTGGATGTACCTAGAGACTGTCATACAGAGTGAAGTAAGTCAGAAAGAGAAAACCATATGCTAACACACATATATGAAATCTAAAAAAAAAAAAGGTTCTGAAGAAGCTAAGGGCAGGACAGGAATAAAGATACAGACGTAGAGAATGCACTTGAGGACATGGGGAGGGGGAAGGGTAGGGTGCGACAAAGTGAGAGAGTGGCATGGACATATATACACTACCAGATGTAAAATAGCTAGTGGGAAGCAGCTGCATAGCACAGGAAGATCAGGTGCTTTGTGTCCACCTAGAGGGGTGGGATAGGGAGGGTGGGAGGGAGATGCAAGAGGGAGGGGATATGGGGATATATGTATATGTATAGCTGATTCACTTTGTTATACAGCAGAAACTAACACACCTTTGTAAAGCAATTATACTCCAATAAAGATGTTAAAAAAAATACTTTAAGTAAAGTCAAAAGACAAAGGACAGACTGGTAGTAAATACCTGTGACATATACCAAAGCTAATATCCCCAATCTATTTTTTTAACTTTTTAAATTGAGGGAAGATTATAAGTAAAATGGGCAAAAGACATGAACAATTCATAAAAGGATTTTAAAATGGGCTTTCAATAAATGAAAAGATGTTTAACTTCACTCATAATAAGTGAAATGCAAAACTTTAAAACTTTACTGAGATAGCATTTATCACTTATAAGATTGGCAAAAAAAAAAAATCAAGAAGTTGCAATGTGCTCTCTGGACAAGATTGTGGGGTAAACAGGCACTTCCATATATTGTTGAGGGGAAAGAAAAGTGGAATAGTCCCCATGGAGGGGAATTTGGCAATATCTAAAAAACTACATTGGGACTTCCCTGGCAGTCCAGTGGTTAAGACTTTGCCTTCCAATGCAGGGGGTGTGGGTTCAATCCCTGGTCGGGGAGCTAAGATCCCATATGCCTCGTGGCCAAAAAACCAAAAAACATAGAAGCAATATTGTAACAAATTTGATAAAGACTTTAAAAATGGCCCACATCAAAAAAAAAATCTTTAAAAAAAATAAATAAATAAATATAAACAAAAATTTTAAAACTACATCAAACCAGTAATCCCATTTGTGGGAATGTATCCTAAAGATACACGTCCAATAACACCAACATATACATGCACACAGTTATTCATTACAGCATTACTTGTACCTGCAAAATACTGGAAACTTCCTAAATGTCCAGACCAAGAGAACTGGTTGCATACGTTATGGTATGTACAACCAAGTGAGTACCACATAAAGAAGAAAGAGGAAGATGCCTATGAACTGAAGTAAAGCAGTTTCCAGGAGGTATTAAGTTAAAAAGAAAATTTTAAGCAAGTTGCAAAAAGAGCATATATAGCATGCCACGATTTGTGTAAATTTTTTTAAATAAGAAAAAAATTCACAGATTTTCTTATTATTATTCAAAAAAAAACCCCAAGAACTAATAAACCAGTAAACAATGAAACTGGTTACCTACAGAGGGGAGGGGAGAGAGAGAAATGGGAAACAATGGTGTTTCTGTATTTGTCTTTTTGTATAGCTTTCACTTTTGAAAGCATCAACTGATCTCTTACTTGTCCCAAAAGATAAAATGGAATCAGTAAGAATGGGAAGGAAAAAACCCTAAAATTGAAAGCAAACTGAAACAAATGAACCTAATCGTATGGATGAATAGTCTAATCACACTGAAAGTAAAAAATGAAAAGAATCAATCCAGGTAACTTATGAATACAGTACAGCAAAGTGTTTGACTATATTCCCCCGACCTGGGACGGTAGGATAGGGAGTAAGGGAAAGGAGTGCAAACAAAGCCAAACTCTTTTTAGTAGTTTGGCTTATGGCCATGGGATGGGCAAAACAATTCTGAAATTATCTTGGATGCAGTATTAGACTGAGAAAAAGAGTGAATATGTTGATATTGTTGAAATACACGATTCTCATTGTGGAAGGAAGGACATTCGAATATTGATTCGGATTCAAAAACAGCTTCCGTCTGTGACATGATTCCTTTCTATTGTCAGCTTGAACAGTTTGTTGGGCCTCTAGTGCTTTTCATAGGTCATTTTACATCTATGCCACATGAGACCAAGTAAATCTGAAGCACATTTAAAAGGCAAGGTGAGACTCAAGGGCAATGACAATGATCCCAGATCCCACATCAAGTGGCTACAAAACAAATTTAAATTAGCCTTCATAAGTGTGAAGGAGAAGGGACTTTCAATTGTGCTGGCATTCAGGAACCATTCATGGGACTTCCCCGGTGGTGCAGTGGTTAAGAATCCGCCTGCCGATGCAGGGGATACGGCTTCGAGCCCTGGTCCGGGAAGATCCCACACGCTGCGGAGCAACTAAGCCCGTGCGCCACAACTACTGAGCCCACGTGCTGCAACTACTGAAGCCTGCGCGCCTAAGAACCCGTGCTCCACAACAAGAGAAGCCACCGCAATGAGAAGCCCGCGCACCACAATGAAGAGTAGCCCCCGCTCACCGCAACTAGAGAAAGCCCGCGCGCAGCAACAAAGACCGAACGCAGCCAAAAATAAATAAATTAATTAATTTAAAACAAGAAAAGAACCATTCATATCCACTAGTTTGTTTTCTATATCTGTGAGTCCTAGTGGTTACCAGTGGGGAGAGGGAAGGGAGGAGGGGCAAGACAGGGGTAGAGTAATTAGAGGAACAAACTACTGTGTATAAAATAGATAAGCAACAAGGATATACTGTACAACACAGGGAATATAGCCATTATTTTGTAGTAACTTTAAGTGGAGTAAAATCTATAAAAATATTGAATCACTATGTTGTACACCTGAAACTAATATAATATTTTAAATCAACTATACTTCAATTAAAAAAAAAAAGAGAGGGGCTTCCCTGGTGGCACAGTGGTTGAGAGTCCGCCTTCCAATGCAGGGGACACGGGTTCATGCCCGGGTCCGGGAAGATCCCATATGCCGCAGAGCGGCTGGGCCCGTGAGCCATGGCCGCTGAGCCTGCGCGTCCGGAGCCTGTGCTCCGCAACGGGAGAGACCACAACAGTGAGAGGCCCGAGTACCGCCACAAAAAAAAAAAGCCATTAATAAGATCCTTTGAACCCTGGGCCTTGCAGGCTGCCAGGAAGCTCAGAGACCAGTTGAGAAACACAATTACCTTCATGATTCACATAGGTGCTGCACCCTCCTTGCCTGGACTGTGATTTTCTATTCCCAAGCTAACTAATGTCACCGTGCGTGTGGTGCCGGCACTAGAGCTGCCTGCCTCACCTCTGCGCAGGTGCTCAGGCCACTCCTTCACCAGGGATGCCCTTGCCCTACCTGTCCCCATCCCACTCCTCCTTGAAGACCTGGCTGCCCAAACCTTCCCTGATCTCCCCAGGGTGGTGAAGTGCTGCCCCCTCTCTCTCTGCACCGTCTCTTCCCCTTCATCGCCCTGAGCACACCCTTATCACAGTGGAAACTACATTCTAGCAAAGGTAGTAAATTTTCCCCTTAAAGCCCCTAAAATGACAGAGACGTTAGTCACATTTGTATCCCCAGTACTTACTAAAGAGCCTAGCAAGTGACAAATGTTTGTTCAAGTCAGCTGAATTCCACGTCTTTTGTTGCAAGCCACCGAAGCGCTTTTGGCAGAAAGAAGAGTATAAAGAAATAGGAAATAGGAAATTTGGTGGGTAGAAGGAAGCAGCTCTACCTCTCAGGAAAAGGAACAAAATCCTTCTCAGAAATGCCCTTTGGTGAATCGTAGGTGTCACAGTAGAAAATAAGGAAGGGCTTTTATCGGATAATGAACTGGCTGGTTTGGCTTGTGGAAAATGAACCTCTAGTGCCATCTCTCAGGGTGACTGGGATTTTCATGTGAGAAAAAGCAGCTAATTATTGGGTGCTTAATTATAGCACTGTCTTGTCTAGAAATGGTAAAAGTAATATACTGAGCTGTGTTGATCTAAGGTGACAGCTTATAGGAACATTAAAGTCAATTTTCAGCACAAATCATATTCCCCGTAAGTTATTTACTGCCCAAACTTGTGTTCTTTGCTGATTAAAGATACAGCAGCAGTGAGCTACTTGAGTTACTTTTAGCCAGACACAAGAAGAGATGTCTTACCCTTACAAATTCAGGAGTGAGATGTTCATTTGATTTTCCCACCTCTGAGGAGTTCATGTCCCATTCACACAAGGCCTGGTGTTCTTCCTACCTCTACGCAGCGTTAACAGCTTTTTTGGAATGTGATCATAAAAGTACCACCCCTTTATACATTTGCTATCTGTGTTCTTAACTAATGCTCACTCTGGCTTTGCTATAGTTTGCCAAGCAGCTTATTTTCCCTTGGGCGAGTTTTTCTCACTGTCTCCTAACTTAGGGCATAAAATCTACTCCAAATACATTTCGATTTGGTGGCTTAAGGAGTATGTTTATTTTTGCACCCCAGAGATTGCAGATTCAGGGTTGAGTCTGACCCCTACTCCTGCTGATGACAGAAAATGCTCTAGCTCTGAGGTCATCAACCTTTCCAGTCTGGGAGATGAAAGCCTGTGCACTAGCAGAAGGAAAGAGCAAAAAGAAAACTAAAGAATAGAGAGGGGGCTTCCCTGGTGGCGGTGGTTGAGAGTCCGCCTGCCGATGCAGGGGACGCGGGTTCGGGCCCCGGTCCGGGAAGATCCCACATGCCGTGGAGCGGCTGGGCCTGTGAGCCATGGGCGCTGGGCCTGTGCGTCCGGAGCCTGTGCTCCGCAACGGGAGAGGCCACAACAGTGAGAGGCCCGCATATCACACAAAAAATTTAGTACCTAAAAAAAAAAAAAAAAAAGAATAGAGAGGAAAGGTGGGCAACCAAAAGGGAAGAGGGGAAGAGGAAGAACTGAAACAGCACGAAGCTCATGAGGAACAGGGAGCCCCAGCAGGAACAGCCCCTGTGTGAGTTCTCCTATTCAGAAAGGGAATCTTTCTGAATTGAGATCTTCCAGCAACTACCATCAAATGACAGAATATTCTACCATCAAATGACAGAATATTCTAACATCACTTTCACTTTAAAACCAACAATGTATAGAGGAAGTGTGTGGAAATATCGTTTGAAAAAACATGGCATTTTGTCAAAAGGCCGGGTTCAGGTCACAGTGACCTGACCATGCAAAGATGCGATAGTACTCTCAAGGATATTTCTTCTTAATTGATGTTCAGAAGTTCTCAGAAGAGTCCCAGCCAAGACTGTTTCAAGTTCTTTGAGGGAAATGCTTTACTAGTCTACAACTTCCATCTGCAAGCCGATTTCACAGTCAATCCGGGGGCTACAGATTAACTAAATGAGTCCTCTTCTCCGGGAAATTAAATGGGTTTCTCTTCTCATTGCCACTTCTGCTGGACGACAGGCTGGGCAGAGAAAAGAAATCAAGTCAAATTATGGGCATGGGCTTCCCTGGTGGTGCGGTGGTTGAGAGTCCGCCTGCCGATGCAGGGGACGCGGGTTCGGGCCCCGGTCCGCTGCGCGTCCGGAGCCTGTGCTCCGCAACGGGAGAGGCCACAACAGCGAGAGGCCCGCGAACCGCAAAGAAAAAAAAAAAAAATTATGGGTATGAATTTGGCAACTATAATAAAAGCCAGGACTCGTGAGCCTGGCTCTAGTGCTGTCTCTCTGGAACTCTCCCACTCAGAGTCTTCTCCATTCCTCCACTCAAAGCTGTTCTATTTTTGCCCTCAGAAGGCTTGAATGTCTGTAAGCTGGTCCCTGAATCTGTTACCAGTCTATGCAACAAGGTAAGAACTTACACCAGAACATAAATGAAAGCACTGAAGCTTCCTTCATTGGAAAAATCTTACTACCAAGACAAAAATACATATCAGCTGAACTAAATAGTGTGCTTAGCGATGTAATTGATGTACATCTTGGCAGAAGATCCTTGCCTGGTTGCAAATCAGTAACAAATAGCTTCAGAGAATGGCATTGTGCTAAGGCATAAAATGGTATCTCTTCCTGGGGCTAAAGGACAATAAGAAGCTTAAAACCAAAGAAACAATTCCCTAGGTAGGGACACACAAAAAAAATCATTTCTAGAAGGCAGACACAGTACTTGAAGTTTTGGGAGGGAACCACTGAAATGGGGTATCCTGGCATGACCGAGTCTGGTACTTAGTAGGGGCATAAATCAGTATCAACTCATTTTCTCCTACCCTCTGCCCCAATCCAGTGTTTTGCAAAGGGCCACCTGCATTAGGATTACCTAAGGGGTTTAATAAACATACACGTTGCCGGGTCAACTGAATTAGAATCTCTAGGCATAGGAACTAGGAAGCTGCATGCTTAACAGGCATCTGAAAGATTTTTTTATGTACACTAAAATCCAGAACCACTGGACTAGGTCAGCCAAGACTGCAGAAGAGATCTTATTACACAGTTTTACAGCTGCAAAGGAAACAAAAATAAAAGCCAAAAGTGGGCATCAAAGAAGTTTGTGTCCCTGCCCCACTTATTTCAGAAACTATGTGAGTACAGTGTAGCTGATCAACTGATGCAAATACTGCTTAATCTATAAAGAGGCCTTGCCCTACAGTCTGTCTACCATTTATTGTTTAAGCAAACCAAATGTATGATGATTTCCTGGCCCATGTTTAACTGCCATTAATGTCATAGGATTCTTGACACTGGATAGCCCATTTCTCAGTAAGATACTGGATATCTGATTACACTGAAGTGAGAAACAATGGTTTCTTTGGTTTTGATTTTTTTTTTAATATTTATTTATTTACTTTGGCTGTGCTGGGTCTTAGTTGCGGCAGGCAGGACCTAGTTCCCCAACCAGGGATCGAACCCGGTCCCCCTGCATTGGGAGCTTGGAGTCTTAACCACTGGACCACCAGGGAAGTCCCTGATTTTTTTTTTTTTTTTAATGAAACTTCCTCACCTTAGAACCGGCCTGAAATTCAATTGGCCTTTTTCTCACTGAGGAAATTTCAAAACGATGGACTTATTTCAAATAGCATTTTACTCACAAGTCCCCTAAATAACTGTCTTGCCAAGCCCTGCTCAAGTAAGCAAGCTGAGTACACTACTAGAAGTTATTTGGCATTGCAGTGACAATATAAACCGGGATGTCGATTTTTATAATCCCACTCACTACACGGTCTTATCAACAATGATACCTCTCTAAGATGGGCACTAGGCCAAGTGCTGTATCACAGAAAGTAACCTTTGCCTGTTTTGGCATTAATGCTCAGCCAAGCAGCTGGTCTCAGTCCACAGTCAAGTACAGAACAGGTATCAAAGGGCAGAATCTAAACCACAGGGGGAAGCACCACAGAAAGGAATCATACCAGACACCAAATGTCAGGAATGCTGGGTTTGCCTAAGGTGTCAGATACAGTTCCTTATCTGGTCCTCTTGAGGACCTCCAACAGCAAGAAAAGGATTAGATAGAAAGATTCAGATCTATGCCTTCCCCCTTCACAAGAGTCTTGGTGCACCAGACACAAAGTAAATCATCACTCAAACCAGTATTTCCATTTCTTCCTTATCTGCCCACACAGGCTTATACATCTGGTGTCAAATATTGTAGCTTATTTTTCCTCTAGTAGAATCTGAATCATCAGAAAGAGAAAAGTTAAATTTTTCACAAATAAACAGTGATACTTTGATAGCTAAATGACTGAAGGGGAAATTCCTTCACCTGTGACAACTTGTGCCATGGTTTCAACATTCTCCAACCACAAGTAAAAGTTAAATAAAGAGTGTGTCTGTAAATGCTAGTTTCATGTACACCCAAGAACACACAGGAAGTTGGTATATAATAAAGATGGTATTCTAAAATTGGTGGGAAATGGATGAAAGAGTAAACAAATTGTGTTTGTGAAGTTGGCCAGCCATTTAGGGGGAATAAATATATGTATTCAAAACTCAAGTTCAGACCTTATGCCAAAATAAATTAAACCTTCCAAAATATGTCACCAGAAACCAGAAACCACAAAGACTGTACCTTTGATTAAATTAAAAAATTACATATGAGAAAAATACTATATGATTCCACTTATATGAGGTATCTAAAATAGTCAAACTCACAGAAACAGAGTAGAATGGTGGTTTTCCAGGGGCTGGGGAAGGGGGAAATGAGGAGCTGCTATTCAATGGGTATAAAGCTTCAGTTATACAAGATAAACAAGTTCTAGAGATCTGCTGAACAGCACTGTGCCTACAGCTAACAATACTGTATGTGCACCTAAAAATTTGTTGAGAGGGTAGATTCCCTGTTAAGTGTTCTCACCACGATAAAAAACTACAAATGATAAAACATATGCAGTATAACAAATGGTTAATCTCAAATATGCAAAAAGTTCTTAAATATCAAAGAATAAACGGTCATTGGAAAAACAGTCAAAGAGCATGGAATGGAAGTCATACACATACAGTCCTCCACAAAGGACTAGTAAACAGATGAAAGCCTAGTCAACATTCAACAGGAAGAACATGGTTTTTGCCCATTTGGAATTAGTGACGCACTGTTGTCAAAGGTTTGGAAAAACCATTATGCACTGCGAATGGGAGAGTAACCAGTACAGATTTTCTGCAAAGCAGCTCAGCAACTGCCATGAAAATATTACATACAGTTATGATTCTACACAGCTATTCCACCTACAGGTTTTTATCTGAAGGAGAAATTAACCGCGTGATAAGCATAGGCACCAGAGCATTCACCTCCGTTACTTATAATGCTAAAAATGTAGAAACTAAATGTCAATAATGCAAGACTGGGTTGTGTAAGATGACAGTACATGCATTCTCTTGTGTGTGTGGCCATTGAAAAAGATGCAGACCTATATCGGACACCATGGAAAGTTACCTAAGTGTTTACTGAAGAAAAGCAAATTGTAAAACATTATATATAATTTGATCCCATTTGTGTAAAAGTATATTCATATGTCTGTGCACATATGTTCATATGTAGAGAAGACCAGAAGTATGTTTACCAAACTGTTAACAAGTTATCTCTGAGATCTGGCATTGCAATTGATTTTTACTTGTCTTGCACTTTCTGTATTGTTGGGGGTTTTTGTTTTTACAATGAGTGTGTATCATTTTCACTAAAACAAAGGTCTCTTTTTGTAAGACGATGCTAGTTTCATCAAACACATATATCAAAAACAGAATAAAAAGATGCTTTCCGTATTTGGAACTCATCAGAGGAATAATCACGCACTATTCAAGGTCTGTCTCTAGTTTCCTTCTTATGAAATGTCCATCCCATTACCCTGGAACATGTTGCCTGAACAAGCAAGATCTCAACTGGTGGTCAGATAACTCCTACCAAAGACATTGATAATGTTAGTATTCAGTTAGCATCATACAAACCAGACATAAAACTCAGGCCACCCCTGGCCCTTTCACTACATCTCCCTCTAATTCACTAAACAGATCGATTTCTATATTAGAGTCAAGTAGACTCTAGAGCACACAGAAGTCACATGGCTTTTTTGATTAATGGTAATTGCTTCAGAGATTTACAAAGCTGCAAGTACCGTAATGTTCACTAGAGACTATTCAATGTTGAGCCTCTCAACCCTAGATGTTTGTTTACATCCTACTTCCAATTCGTGTGTTTACATCCTCACAAATTGGTGTGATAGAGTCTTCCTTGGTCCTACTCCAAATGCGATATGTGTGAACTGATGCTGATCCACGGACACTTCACAAATCTCAAAGACATAAGAAGATATTTAAGAGTAATTAGAAACTCTTACAGCAATTTGAAAGAGCAATTTTATGCTGTTGAATCAAAAATAAATAAAAGAATTGGGGCTTATAATTTGTATGCTTTTTAAAATTTTATTTCTTTAGGAATAGTTTTTATTGTGTGTTATAAATTAATCAGTCCATGACAGATTAGAAATGTTTAAATTGCTAACTTTTAAAGAAAGCCCCTTCACCTCAGTTTCAGGGGTGAAACTACCAGCAGTATGGATACGTTAGCATATTAAGTTTCCCATTGCTGTCGTAACAAATTACCACCAATTTTAGCATCTTAAAACAACACAAATTTATTATCTCCCGCTTCTGTGCGTCAGAAGTCCTGGTGGGCTTGTCTGGTTTCTCTGCTCAGTCTCACAAAACCAAAGTCAAGGTGTCAGCCAGCTACACTTTCATCAGGAGGCTCTCGGAAGAATCCACTACTGAATGCATTCCAACTGTTAGCAAAATCCAATTCCTTTCAGCTGTGGGACTGAGGTCACCCTTCCCTTGCTGGCTGTCAGCTGAGGGCCATCTTCAGCTAAAGGCCTCTCTCTGGTCCTTGCACGTGGATCCTCCTTGTCAGAAGCAGCAATGATGCACTGAATTCTCATGCTTGGAATCTCTCAACTTCCCCTTCAGCCGCATGGCTCTTGCTTCTAGCTGGCGACTGTATTCTGCTTTTAAGGGCTCGTGTGATTTAGATTGGGCCTTGCTGCAGACTATCTCTGTCCCCCAAAATTCATGTTGAAACTTAATGCCCAGTGTGATAGTATTAGGAAGTGGGGCCTTTGGGAGGTGCTCAGATTATGAGTGGGGAGCCCCCATGAACAGAATTAGTGCTCTTATGAAAGGGACCCCAGAGAGCTCCCTCACCCTTTCTACCACGTGAGGACAGAGTGAGAAGGCATCATCTATGAACCAGGAAGCAGGCTCTCACCAGACAATGAATCTACCAATATCTTGATCTTAGACTTCCCAGCCTCCAGAGCTGTGAGAAACACATTTCTGTTGTTTATAAACAACCAAGTCTATTGTATTTTGTTATAGAAGCCCAAACAGACTAAAAAAAATTGGTCTACAGGGATAATCCAGGATAATCTTCCTATTTTAAGGGCCACAGCCTTAATCACACCTGCAAAGTCCTTTGCCATGTAATGTAACATAGGCACAGGTTGCAGGGATTGGAACCACAGGATGTGGACATCTGTGAAGGGGGCGTTATTCTGCCAACCACAGACAGGGCAAGATGAAGTCCAGGAGTCCTCACATACTTGTTCTTCAGGTGGGGAACCTAAAGGCTAAATGAAAGGAATGAACAATAATGATGGAATGACAAACAGTGGAAGTGACCGTGGAGGACACATCAAACTCCCACAGGAAGCTGACCGACCTGACTCTGGCAAGGTACGCCCTTCCAGTCTCATTTTTCCAGGACGGCTGCTTACCGAGTAGAGTTCGCTGCTGACTGCACCATCAGTGGGACTGTCAAGTGAAGGAAGACAAATGGTGGTGGCTCCCCCTGACTAAAGCTGAAGGGGAGGCAATACACAGGAAAACAGCACACACACAATTGAAAGAAACGAGAAATGGAAAGAAGCTGGTTATGTGTGAAGAAACAAAACGTCGTCCACGATCTTACCTCCTATGAGGCAAAGTTATGAATAACAAAGCCCTTCAATTTCTTCAGAGCAGAAAAAGATGCTGACAAAGCCGGCTTTTAGAAAAGAACAAAGACTGCCAAAGCCTCGATCTGAGAACATTCAGACAGTAGGTCAAATCCTGGCGCTCAAGGACAGTCAGCTCTATCTCCAGTCTCTTCTGCATCATCAGACAGACCTTCATTGCTCAGTTTTCTCCTCACCAGGCTGTCGCTTAGACACCAACTTTCACATCATTATTATTTTATCCCTTCACGTTCACCACTTCATTTTAAATCAAACTTTAAACAAAAATTGATTTACCAACCTCTTATCTTTCATTTTAGATTGCAAACCTCTAAATCTCATTTCAGGTTATCACCACACAATAAATTACATAAATCTGAAAATGGATTTTTCCACAGGTTTTTCTCATCCTTTACATTTCAACATGACCCAAGAGCATGATTCTAATTACAGCCCTGCACACCTGACCCACAGCCTGCTACCGTTTACGCCCGTGATCTTTTAACTTGTCTAAATAGAATTCTTTACCAGGCAGAAACAACTCACTAAAATGTAAATAGCTTCAATGTCCTGCTGGGGTTGTGAGTGTCGTTTCTCTTTTTTGGTTTTTGCTTGTTTTCTCCCTTAACATGTGTCGGTTTTTTAATCCAATCTGCTACAAAGCACCAGTATCTATTGGGCTTAGTGTCCTAGGTTCTGTAGCTATAAAGCTGATGTAATAGTCAAAGTTGGTTATATTCTATGTAGAAACTGGAGCCGTTTATATGTATCTACTCAAGTGTAACTTAGAGAATTTAAGTGTTGAAGTAGGTTTCTCCACATGAAGCAGGTAGAGCTGTAGGGAAGGAAGCATCAAGATGGTATAAAGAATATTCATGGGTATACAGGCACACTGCATTTTACTACACTTGACTTTACTGTGTTTCACAGATGCTGCTTTTTACAAGTTGAAAGTTTGTGGCATCCCTGCCTATCAGTGCCATTTTTCCAACAGCATTTGCTAACTTAGTGTCTCTGTGTCACATTTTGGAATTCTTGCAATATTTCAAACTTCTTCATTTTTATTTTATTTGTTATGGTGATCTGTTGTGATCAGTGATCTTTGATGTCACTAATATGACTCACTGAAGGCTCAGAAGATGGTTTGCACTTTTTAGCAATAAAGATATTTTAATGAAGGTATGTATGCTGTTTTTTTAGATAAAATGCCATTGCACACTTAATAGACAACAGTATAGTATAAGCATAACTTTTATACGCACTGGGAAACCAAAAAGTTTGTGACTCCCTTTATTGGATACTTGCCTTATTGAAGTCTTTGAGAACCAAACCCACGATATGGCTGAGGTGTGTCTCTATGCGTGCCTGGGGGATAAGGTAGAAGGGTGTATAAGTAGCCACCAGCCAGTTGTTTCAACTCTCCCTTCTCCACAGAACGGACTTCCTTCCCCACCATTACATTATAATCATTCTTACCAAGATTAGTTGTAGCCTGTTTCAATTCCACTAGACAGTTTTTGTCCTGTTACCTGACTTCTCAGCAGTAATTGATACTATCAATCGCTCCGGGTCCACCAGTTAAAGCAGGGTTTGAACATCAGCAGCCACGGCCCTCTCCCTCTCAGTGGTCTGAGCATCAGAACTCTTCCAAGCTCCTAGATTCTCATTACTACCTCAGTCCTAGCACTTACTAATCTCTGAGTGAACTCATCATGCGCTGTTTGCTTTCAGCACCCAGCAGGAGTTGTGATGGTTCTAAAACATGTCAATAAACTCCCTGATACATCCCCCTTCAAGAATGGAGCTGGGAGGAGCTTCAAGATGGCAGAAGAGTAAGACGTGGAGATCACCTTCCTCTCCATAAATACATCAGAAATACATCTACATGTGGAACAACCCCAACAGAACACCTACTGAACGCTGGCAGAAGACCTCAGGCCTCCCAAAAGGCAAGAAACTCCCCACATACCTGGGTAGGGCAAAAGAAAAAAGAATAAATAGAGATGAAAGAATAGGGATGGGACCTGCACCAGTGGGAAGGAGCTGTGAAGGAGGAAAGGTTTCCACACACTAGGAAGCCCCTTCGCGGGCAGAGACTGCGGGAGGCGGAGCGGGAAAGTTTCGGAGCCACGGAGGACAGCGCAGCAACAGGGGTGCGGAGGGCAAAGCGGAGAGATTCCCGCACAGAGGGTCGGTGCCAACCGGCACTCACCAGCCCGAGAGGCTTGTGTGCTCGCCCGCCGAGGCGGGCGGGGCTGGGAGCTGAGGCTCGGGCTTTGGTCGGAGCACGGGGAGAGGACTGGGGTTGGCGACGTGAACACAGCCTGCAGGGGGTTAGTGCACCACGGCTAGACGGGAGGGAGTCTGGGAAAAGGTCTGGAGCTGCCGAAGAGGCAAGAGACTTTTTCTTGCCTCTTTGTTTCCTGGTGCGCGAGGAGAGGGGATTAAGAGCGCCGCTTAAAGGAGCTCCAGAGACGGGTGCGAGCCGCAGCTAACAGCGCGGACCCCAGAGACGGGCATGAGATGGATGCTAAGGCTGCTGCTGCCGCCACCAAGAAGCCTGTGCAAGCGCAGGTCACTATCCACATCTCCTCTCCCGGGAGCCTGTGCACCCGCCACTGACAGGGTCCCGTGATCCAGGGACAACTTCCCCGGGAGAACACACGGCGCGCCTCAGGCTGGTGCAACGTCACGCCGCCTCTGCCACCTCAGGCCCGCCCCGCACTCTGTGCCCCTCCCTTCCCCGGCCTGAGTGCGGCAGAGCCCCCAAATCAGCGGCTCCTTTAACCCCGTCCTGTCTGAGCGAAGAACAGATGCCCTCCGGCGACCTACACGCAGAGGCGGGGCCAAATCCAAAGCTGAGCCCCTGGGAGCTGTGACAACAAAGAAGAGAAAGGGAAATCTCTCCCAGCAGCCTCAGGAGCAGCGGATTAAAGCTCCACAATCAACTTGATGTACCCTGCATCTGTGGAATACCTGAATGGACAGCGAATCATCCCAAATTGAGGAGGTGGACTTTAGGAGCAACGATATATTTTTTTTTCCTTTTTCTCTTTTTGTGTGTATGTGTGTGCTTCTGTGTGTGATTTGTCTGTACAGCTTTGCTTTTACCATTTTCCTAGGGTTCTATTTTTTTTCTTTTAGTATACTTTTTAGTGCTTGTTATCATTGGCGGATTTGTTTTTAGGTATGGTTTGCTCTCTTCTTTTTTTTATTACTTAAAAAAAATTTTTTAGTTCTTAATAACTATTATTTATTATTTTATTTTTTCCCCCTTTTATTCTGAGCCGTGTGGATGACAGCGTCTTGGCGCTCCGGCCAGGCATCAGGCCTGTGCCTCTGAGGTGGGAGAGCCGAGTTCAGGACATTGGTCCACCAGAGAGCTCGCAGCTCCACGTAATATCAAACAGCAAAACTCTCCCAGAGATCTCCATCTCAACACCAAGACCCAGCTCCACTCAACAAGTACCAAGCTACAGTGCTGGATGCCCTATGCCAAACAACTAGCAAGACAGGAACACAACCCCACCCATTGGCAGAGGGGCTGCCTAAAATCATAGTAAGGTCATAGACACCCCAAAACACACCACCAGACGCGGTCCTGCCCACCAGAAAGATAAGACCAGCCTCATCCACCAGAACACAGTCACCCAGTCCCTTCCACCAGGAAGCCTACACAACCCACCGAACCAATCTTAGCCATTGAGGGCAGACACCAAAAACAACAGGAACTACGAACCTGCAGCCTGCGCAAAGCAGACCCCAAACACAGTAAGTTAAGCAAAATGAGAAGACAGAGAAACACACAACAGATGAAGGAGCAAGGTAAACACCCACCAAACAAATGAGGAGGAAATAGGCAGTCTACCTGAAAAAGAATTTAGAATAATGATAGTAAAGATGATCAAAAATCTTGGAAATAGAACGGAGAAAATACAAGAAACGTTTAACAAGGACTTAGAAGAACTAAAGAGAAAACAAACAATGATAAACAACACAATAAATGAAATTAAAAATTCTCTAGGAGGAATCAATAGCAGAATAACTGAGGCAGAGGAATTGAGAAGTGACCTGGAAGTTAAAATACTGGAAATATCTACCACAGAGCAGAATAAAGAAAAAACAATGAAAAGACTTGAGGACAGTCTCAGAGACCTCTGGGACAACATCAAACACACCAACATTCGAATTATAGGGGTCCCAGAAGAAGAAGAGACAAAGAAAGGGACTGAGAAAATACTTGAAGAGATTATACTTGAAAACTTCCCTAATATGGGGAAGGAAATAGTCAATCAACTCCAGGAAGCGCAGAGTCCCATACTGGATAAATCCAAGGAGAAATAACGCCAAGACACATATTAATCAAACTATCAAAAATTAAATACAGAGAAAAAATATTACAAGCAGCAAGGAAAAAACAACAAATAACATACAAGGGAATCCCCGTAAGGTTAACAGCTGATCTTTCAGCAGAAACTTTGCAAGCCAGAAGTGAGTGGCAGGACATATTTAAAGTGATGAAACGGAAATACCTACAACCAAGATTACTCTACCCGGGCTTCCCTGGTGGCACTGGGGTTGAGAGTCCACCTGCCGAGGCAGAGGACACAGGTTCATGCCCCAGTCCAGGAAGATCCCACATGCCGCGGAGAGGCTGGGCCTGTGAGCCATGGCCGCTGAGCCTGCACGTATGGAGCCTGTGCTCTGCAACAGGAGATACCACAACAGTGAGAGGCCCACGTACCGCCAAAAAAAAAAAAAAAAAAGAAAAGAAAAAGATTACTGTACCCAGCAATGAACTCATTCAGATTCGATGGGGAAATTAAAACCTTTACGGACAAGCAAAAGCTAAGAGAATTCAGCAACACCAAAGCAGCTTTACAACAAATGCTAAAGGAACTTCTCTAGCAGGAAACACAAGAGAAGGGAAACACCTACAATAACAAACCCCCCAAAATTAAGAAAATGGTAACAGGTACATCCATATCGATAATTACCTTAAATATAAATGTATTAAATACTCCAACCAAAAGACACAGACTGGCTGAATGGATACAAAAAAATGACCCGTACATATGCTGTCTACAAGAGACCCACTTGAGACATAGGGACACATACAGACGGAAAGTGAGGGGATGGAAAAAGATATTCCATGCAAATGGAAATCAAAAGAAAGCTGGAGTAGCAATTCTCATATCAGACAAAACAGACTTTAAAACAAAGACTATTATAAGAGACAAAGAAGGACACTACATAATGATCAAGGGATTGATTCAAGAAGAAGATATAACAATTGTAAATATTTATGCACCCAACATAGGAGCGCCTCAATACATAAAGCAAATGCTAACAGCCAGAAAACAGGAAACCGACAGTACACAATCATAGTAGGAGACTTTAACACCCCACTTTCACCAATGGACAGATCATCCAAAATGAAAATAAATAAGGAAACACAAGCTTTAAATGATACATTAAACAAAATGGACTTAATTGATACTTATAGGACATTCCATCCAAAAACAGCAGAATACACTTTCTTCTCAAGTGCTCATGGAACATTCTCCAGGATAGATCATATATTGGGTCACAAATCAAGCCTTGATACATTTAAGAAAACTGAAATCGTATCAAGTATCTTTTCTGACCACAGCACTATGAGACTAGATTTCAATTACAGGAAAACGTCTGTAAAAACTACAAACACATGGAAGCTAAACAATACACTACTTAATAACCAAGAGATCACTGAACAAATCAAAGAGGAAATCAAAAAATACCTAGAAACAAATAACAATGAAAACACGATGACCAAAAACCTATGGGATGCAGCAAGAGCAGTTCTAAGAGGGAAGTTTACAGCAGTACAATCCTACCTCAAGAAACAAGAAACATCTCAAATAAACAACCTTACCTAACACCTAAAGCAATTAGAGAAAGAAGAACAAAAAAACCCCAAAGTTACCAGAAGCAAAGAAATCATAAAGATCAGATCAGAAATAAATGAAAAAGAAATGAAGGAAACAATTGCAAAGATCAATAAAACTAAAAGCTGGTTCGTTGAGAAGATAAACTAAATGGATAAACCATTAGCCAGACTCATCAAGAAAAAAAGGGAGAAGATTCAAATCAATAGAATTAGAAATGAAAAAGGAGAAGTAACAACTGACACTGCAGAAATACAAAGGATCATGAGCGATTACTACAAGCAACTCTCTGCCAATAAAATGGACAACCTGGAAGAAATGGACACATTCTTAGAAAAGTACAACCTTCCAAAACTGAACCAGGAAGAAACAGAAAATATAAACAGACCAATCAAAAGCACTGAAATTGAGACTGTGATTAAAAAACTTCCAATGAACAAAAGCCCAGGACCAGATGGCTTCACAGGCGAATTCTATCAAACATTTGGAGAAGAGCTGACACCTGTTCTTCTCAAACTCTTCCAAAATATAGCAGAGGAAGGAACACTCCCAAATTCATTCTACGAGGCCACCATCACCCTGATGCCAAAACCAGACTAAGACATCACAAAGAAAGAAAACTACAGACCAATATCACTGATGAACACAGATGCAAAAATCCTCAACAAAATACTAGCAAACAGAATCCAACAGCACATTAAAAGGATCATACACCAAGATCAAGTGGGGTTTATCCCAGGAATGCAAGGATTCTTCAATATACGCAAATCAATCAATGTGATACACCATACTAACAAACTGAAGAATAAAAACCATATGATCATCTCTATAGATGCAGAAAAAGCTTTCGACAAAATTCAACACCCATTTATGATAAAAACCCTCCAGAAAGTAGGCAAAGAGGGAACTTGAGATTCTCAACATAATAAAGGCCATATATGACAAACCCACAGCCAACATCGTCCTCAATGGTGAAAAACTGAAACCACTTCCTCTAAGATCAGGAACAAGACAAGGTTGCCCACTCTCACCACTATTATTAAACATTGTTTTGGAAGTTTTAGCCACAGTGATCAGAGAAGAAAAAGAAATAAAAGGAATCCAAATCGGAAAAGAAGAAGTAAAGCTGTCACTGTTTGCAGATGACATGATGCTATACATAGAGAATCCTAAAGATGCTACCAGAAAACTACTAGAGCTAATCAATGAATTTGGTAAAGTAGCAGAATACAACATTAATGCACAGAAATCTCTTACATTCCTATACACTAATGATGAATAATGTGAAAGTGAAATTAAGGAAACCCTCCCATTTACCATTGCAAGAAAAAGAATAAAATACCTAGGAATAAACCTACCTAAGGAGACAAAAGACCTGTATGCAGTGAACTATAAGACACTGATGAAAGAAATTAAAGATGATACAAATAGATGGAGAGATACACCATGTTCTTGGATTAGAAGAATCAACATTGTGAAAATGACTATACTACCCAAGCAATCTACAGATTCAATGCAATCTCTATCAAATTACCAATGGCATTTTTCACAGAACTAAAACAAGAAATTTTACAATTTGTATGGAAACACAGAAGACCCCAAATAGCCAAAGCAATCTTGAGAAAGAAAAACAGAGCTGGAGGAATCAGGTTCCCTGACTTCAGCCTATACTACAAAGCTACAGTAATCAAGACAGTATGGTACTGGCACAAAAACAGAAATATAGATCAATGGAACAGGATAGAAAGCCCAGAGATAAGCCCATGCATCTATGGTCACCTTATCTTTGATAAAGGAGCAAGAATATACAATGGAGAAAAGACAGCCTCTTTAATAAATGTTGCTGGGAGAACTGGACAGCTACATATAAAAGAATGAAATTAGAACACTCCCTAATACCATACACAGAAATAAACTCAAAATGGATTAAAGACCTAAATGTAAGGCCAGACACTATAAAACGCTTAGAGGAAAACATAGGCAGAACAGTCCATGACATAAATCACAGCAAGATCCTTTTTGACCCACCTCCTACAGCAATGGAAATAAAAACAAAAATAAACAAATGGGACCTAATGAAACTTAAAAGTTTTTGCACAGCAAAGGAAAACATAAACAAGATGAAAAGATAACCCTCAGAATGGGAGATAATATTTGCAAATGAAGCAACTGACAAAGGATTAATCTCCAAAAGTTACAAGCAGCTCATGCAGCTCAATATCAAAAAAACAAACAACCCAATCCAAAAATGGGCAGAAGACCTAAACAGACATTTCTCCAAAGATATAGATTGCCAACACACACATGAAAGGATGCTCAACATCACTATCATTAGAGAAATGCAAATCAAATCTACAATATCACTCACACTATTCAGAATGGCCATCATCAAAAAATCTACAAATAATAAATGCGGGAGAGGGTGTAAAGAAAAGGGAACCCTCTTGCACTGTTGCTGGGAATGTAAATTGATGCAGCCACTATGGAGAACAGTATGGAGGTTCCTTAAAAATCTAAAAATAGGGCTTCCCTGGTGGCGCAGTGGTTGAGAGTCCGCTTGCCAATGCAGGGGACACAGGTTCGTGCCCTGGTCCGGGAAGATCCCACATGCTGTGGAGTGGCTGGGCCCGTGAGCCATGGCAGCTGAGCCTGCATGCCCAGAGCCTGTGCTCCACAATGGGGGAGGCCACAACAGTGAGAGGCCCGTGCACAGAAAAAAAAAAAATCTAAAAATAGAACTACCATACAACCCAGCAATCCCACTACTGGGCATATACCCTGAGAAAACCATAATTCAGAAAGAGTCATGTACCGCAATGTTCATTGCAGCTCTATTTACAATAGCTAGGACATGGAAGCAACCTAAGTGTCCACCGACAGATGAATGGATAAAGAAGATGTGGCCCATATATACAATGGAATATTACACAGCCATAAAAAGAAACGTAATTGAGTTATTTGTTGTGAGGTGGATGGACCTAGAGTCTGTCATACAGAGTGAAGTAAGTCAGAAAGAGAAAACCATATGCTAACACACATATATGGAATCTAAAAAAAAAAAAAAAAGGTTCTGAAGAAGCTAGGGGCAGGACGGGAAGAAAGACACAGATCTACTAGAGAATGGACTTGAGGACATGAGGAGGGGGAAGGGTAAGCTGGGACTAAGTGAGAGAGTGGACATATATACACTACCAAATGTAAAAGCGATAGCTAGCGGGAAGCATCCGCATAGCACAGGGAGATCAGCTCGGTGCTTTGTGACCACCTAGAGGGGTGGGATAGGGAGGGTGGACGGGAGGGAGACCCATGAGGGAAGACATATGGGGATATATGTATATGTATAGCTGATTCACCCTGTTATAAAGCAGAAACTAACACACTATTGTAAAGCAATTATATTCCAATAAAGATATTAAAAAAAAAAAGAATGGAGCTGAATTCCCCTCTTCTTGGGGCCTTGACTTAGTGATTCATTTCTAATAGAGTGTGGCAGAAATGAGAACAAGAGGAGAACACAAGTATCTGAGATTAGAACACAGAAGGAATTGTAGCTTCCTTCTTGTTCCCTTGGATCACTTGCTCTGGAGGGAGCCCACTGCCCTATCACAAGGACACTCAATCAGCCCCGAGGATAGGCGGACACAGGGAGAAACTGAGGTTAACAGCCATGTGTGGGGGCCATCTTGGGAGTAGTACTCAAACTTGCAAATAACTGCATCACCAGAACTAACACTCAGCTGAACTGCTTCCATTTTTCTGACACATAGAAATGATGAGATTAAAATTTTGTTGTTTGAAAATCACTAAATTTGGGGATAATGTATTATGCAAGAATAGATAACTAGAACACTGGCATTACATCCTCTCTGAAATACCAAGCATTGTCTTTAATTCCTGACTAGACCCAACCAATACAAATGCCAATATCTTCTGAGCTAATCACTGGCTGGCATTCTTTGCAATGATTTTTTTTTTAATTAAAAGGTAAAGACTTGGACTTTTAATTATAACTTTATCACAATTTTAAATGGTTTAATGGCTCTGATTTAGTCTTTTAATGTATAGGCAGGGAAGACAGACCAATATATAATCATATGATATACATATAGTTGGTTTCAATATATTTCACGTGTTCTCTGTATAATTTCCCTCCCTCTCTCTCTTTGCCTCTGTCTCCCTCTCCCCTCTAAATAATTCTAGTGAAGATGAGAAAGGAGCTTGAGGAAACTGAGGTACAGTGAAATTTAGAAACTTGCCCAACTTATATAGCTAGTAAGTAATGGAGCCAAGATTCAAACCAGATTCACTTTCAAATTCTCCGCTCATAATCAATTATGCTATGCGGCCTCTCATTGTGTGTGTGTGTGTGTGTGTGTGAGAGAGAGAGAGAGAGAGAGAGAGAGAGAGAGGGAGGGAGGGAGGGAGAGAGAGAGAGATCACGTTTTAAGAAATAGGTATAAGTTCTCAAATTCACCAGTATGTTTACATACATAGTCTACTGCTTGGCTGGTATTTCCTTCCATGGTACTTACACTGTTATTATCACATGGTCTGAAAATTGTTAATAGTTAAATATCAACTGTTCTATGCAATGAAGAAAAGATGGACATGTACATATATACATACACACACACACACACACATACACAAATTGGGACACAAAAGACAATGTGGACTTTTTCGAGAAGGTACCAGATGGCACACACGTAAACAGTAGAATTCAACTGAAATATCTGTAGATCCCTTTATAATATGTAATATCATGCCCCAGTACATGATCTACAAATCAGTTCCTGAGAGGTGTTTAGTGCAATAATAAACACATCACTTTCACTGTGTTTACTTAAGAAAGAAAAAAAAAACATTAATGCAAATCACATTGGGAGATTTTTTATTAATTTAAATTGACATTGTTATAACTTTGTCTGCCAAGTCCTTAGTAAATATATCCTTACATGATACAAACCTACAGGTTCTTCTCAATACCACAAGATCATGAGGACTTGCAGATATCAATGCTCTGTGATGATTAAAACAATGCTCAAATAATTCACAAGTTACTTTCCTGAAATACTTAAAAGAATATTCTGGGGAGTGTTTGAAAGGTCTGTTTATAAATAGTGACTGATATATTTAGTTAGGTATTTGGTGTTGAAGATAAACACTTCTTATATAAACATTGTTTTAATACACTGTTCTACTAATGAAACTAGTTATTAGATATAATACATTTCTAAGAATAAAGCTTTGTCTTCATATTTATTTCATTCGTAAGACTCTTATCAATGAAGAATTCTGTACCCAACAATAATAAACTGGCATATTGCAAGTGACATTCTGTAAAACTGAGAAAGAAAGCTGCAACAAAACAAACTAGATAACTGCATTACACATTCTTTATACAAACAGCCCCTTCTGTACAGAATTACATGCAGACCAAATGCTTTTAAAAGTTTTTGTGCCTAGACGGTAATTACAATCTTCACACACTAAAGAGAAAAGGAACAATAATAATACAGAACTCAGTATTTTTAACAATTATAACACATTTAACATCTTCAGCCAACCACTGGATTCTCAAATCAGATTGGCAACTGAAATTTCACATCCACCTGGGCTTGCTTGGCTAAGGTCACTATCTCAGAGAGCTTTACAACCTGAAAGGAAAAAAACAAGCTTTGTCTCTATTTTCATAAAAACATAGAATCAGAACGATTGGTCAATGTAAAATTAATTGCATGTTCAGTCTTTTTCATTTAAAATATCTGGGCTATTATGACATTGTTATAAATCACTCCACAGTCTTATAAGCATTTGCCACTCTTGAAGGATAGTCAAATCTAACACTGTTCACAACCCACACCATAACCCACACTGGATTTTATTCATATATATAATATCAGAAGGTATTAAATAGATACATATCTGATATATGTATATCTCTCTTCATCATTGCCTAAATTTTATCTATATTTTTTCCTTTTTTAAAAATTATAGTTAATTTACAAGTTGTGTTAGTTTCAGGTGTACAGCAAAGTGATTCTGTATTTATATATATATATATATATATATATGTATATTCACTTTTATATATAGATTCTTTTCCCTTATAGATATTGAATATAGTTCCCTGTGCTATACAGTAGGTCTTTGTTGGTTATTTTTTTATATATAGTAGTTTGTATCTGTTAATCCCAAACTCCTAATTTATCCCTCCCCAACTCCCTTTCCCCTTTGGTAACCCTAAGTTTGTTTTCTATGTCTGTGAGTCTTTCTGTTCTGTAAATAAGTTCATTTGTGTCATATTTTAGATTCCACATATAAGTGATATCATATGGTATTTGTCTTTCTCTTTCTGACTTACTTCACTTAGAATGATGATCTCTAGGTCCATCCATGTTGTTGCAAATGGCATTATTTCATTCTTTTTATGGCTGAGTAGTATTCAATTGCATATATATACTACATCTTCTTTATCCACTCATCTGTTGATGGACATTTAGGCTGCTTCCATATCTTGGCTATTGTAAATAATGCTGCTATGACCATAGGGGTGCATGTATCTTTTCCAATTATGGTTTTCTCCGGATATATGCCCAGGAGTGGGACTGCTGGATCATATGGTAGTTCTGTTTTTAGTTTTTTGAGGAACCTCCATACTGTTCTCCATAGTGGCTGCACCAATTTACATTCCCACCAACAGTGTAGGAGGGTTCCCTTCTCTCCACACCCTCTCCAGCATTTGTTATTTGTAGACTAAAATACAGACTGGCCATTCTGACCAGTGTGAGGTGATAACTCACGTAGTTTTTATTTGCATTTCTCTAATAATTAGTGATGTTGAGCATTTTTTCATGTGCCTGTCGGCCATCTGTATGTCTTCTTTGGAGAAATGTCTATTTAGATCTTCTGCCTTTATCTTTAAAGATAGAAACAGTGACTGTCTTAGCTGGATACTACAGAACGCAAAGCACATCTAAATAAAAGCGATTCCCTAGTGGTCCAGTGGTTAGGACTCGGCGCTTTCACTGCTGGGCCCCAGTTTAATCTCTAGTCGGGGGAACTAAAATCCCGCAAGCCTCGCAGTACAGCCATAAATAAATAAATAAATCTTTTAAGAAATGTAAATAATCTTAACTTACAATGTTGGGATAGAAGCTTGGGTTTAGGAGTTAGTATTTTACTTTCTGTCAGTAAGTTAACAATTATCAAGCTGAATTCCAATGTTCTCTCTATAATCTGTCTGGGAATATCCAGCTGGTACCATACAACATATACAAATTAAACATATCTAAAACCAAACAACAGATTTAGCTTCTCTCCTCCCCAGCAGAGTAGTTAAGAGAAGGTTTTAAAGTTAGACACCTTGAGTTCAGATACCACTCTGATGCTTATGATACATGATCCTGAATAAGTTAATTTATCTAGCCTCTGTTTCTTCATCTATAAAAATGGAGATTATTTCACCAAACTTGTATTAAATAAGATAATACCTGAAGAAAAAAAAAAGGCTTAGCATTGCATGCACAATAAATTATAAATGGTAGCAGTTGCTAATATTCATATTATTAATATTGTCATGACTACTCAGTAGAAAAGGACTACAGACACAACGAAAATCAACTGTTCACTTTTATCTTTCATGGTCTATTTGATCAAGCTCCTATTGATTCTTCTCCTTTCTCTCCATGTCCACAAAGCTTTTCTTAATTCAGGCTCTCATTGCAAACAAGCATATTTTCAGAGAAAAGTTCTAACCTATCCATTACCTTCACCTCACATCTGATTATTACACTAGCCAGATTCCTACTGTCCCTCACTCTTCCCTTCAACAATTGACTCCACATCTCAAAGTCAAAACAGGCTTTCTGAAACACTTTCTCATTCCCTTGCTCAAAATCTTAATTTAAACTCAGGACTGAGTGTAAATTCCTCTGTCTCTGAACTGCAGTTGAATTTTATTTACTAGCTAAGTTTTTTCCCAAAGTATGTCCTAAAGAAGGAAATAAGACCTTTATTATTCTTATGAAAAGATATCACATTAACAAAGCAATCTCAAAAGCCTAGTTACTGATTAAACCATATAGCCCCAAAGAGTATTCTATGAAATGTCTATAAACATAGGTGGGAAAGAATCAGAAGTTCTCATTTAAAAACATCTCTATATCTACTAGGGAGTGTGCACCAAGATATAGTGTTAAGTAAAAGAAATGAGGTAAAATACATGTTACCATCATATAATGTGGGAAAGTGGAGAGATATGTATACATACATCTATATGTATACACATATATTATTTGCTTATTTTTTTAAAAAAGTGAAAAGATGAACAAAAAAATCCTAAGAAAACCAAAAAACTGGTTACCTATGGGGAAGGAACAAACAGGAATAGGTATAAAGGCTAGATTCTCTAAGTATACCTTGTTTTACAGTTTGACTTTGGAAATATTATAACAAAAAATTTTTAAGCAATTCCTTTAAAATAAATAAATGAAGCTAACCATGCATCAAAGGTGGGATAAAACAGAGAACCGTTTCATGTGAATTTTAAAATCCAGCAAATTATGGGAAATACTTCAAAGGACAAAAAGAACTGCATATACAAGTCTTGAACTACTTTCAGTAGTCATATTGTTGGTATTATTATTCTAAAACTGTCATGTCTGTATTGAGGGACAAAGCAAAGGAATATTTATGTTACTACAGAATGGGAAAAAAGAGAAACAGATAAGAAAAAAAAACTGTACCTTGGATTTGCATTGGAAATATTGGAAGTTATGTACTCATGTATTTATCACTTTAAAAAATACATATTTCCCTAGATTTGCCACTTAAAAATATCTAGAAACTATTAACAACCCAATAGTTGTAAGCACCCTTAAAGCTTAAATTGTGCTGTCTAAACACCATCTGGCTGATTCCAGGTCTGCAGCAAGAAATGTAAAGATGAGCCTGAAATATCTCATCATATTAGAAAGCATATCACAGGGCATGTAGGAAGGACTCAGGAGTCAACTTGAAGAGGTTCCCACTGACCAAAGATGAGATAATCTACGCATCAATAAAAATAACTAAAATGGACTGAACCACATCAAATATATTTAAATCCATGAGTTCAAAATAGCATGTGCATACATGCATGCAAGCAACACACAGCACACACACCTAAAAACAAAAACTAAGAAACAAAAGAGCCTGGGTCACTTTAGTAGGCCATAATGGAACAAAGTCATTATTTTGAAAACTGATCAATAAAACCAAAGAATTAAGTAAGTATCCTGCTTCTTCTATGAAAAATGTACTTCACGCCAACAAATAGTTGATACAAGAAAGTTTCGCTTTTTATAAGTATGCCATATAATAAATAATCACAGAGTTAGAAAATCACCACTTTGCATAAACAAAATATTGGATCTAAGTTATGAATGTCAATGACTGCTAGTATTACAAAAAGAGAAGTTATCTGACATTTATATACCTCCTTATGGAATTACACAAAATCAACCATAAAATATTCTTGCTCCCCACTCCTCAAAATCAAATACATATATGATCAAACCTACAGATTGAACTACCAGTTTACAGGAAATACAGGAGCAGAAGAACATGTTAAATGACACCCCATGAATACAAGAATTAAAATCCAGACTACAGGAAACACTACAAGACCATCAGCCTGGTTTTTCAACAAGTAAAGTTAAGAATAAAAAAAGAGGCAAGGGAGAATCTATAAAAAGAAATTTAGTGATATATTAACCAACTGCAAGCATAGACTTATTTTGATCCTAATTCTAACAAAGAACCTAGGCAAAAAATATTTAAGAGAATCAGGGAAATTTCAACACTGACTCAATTCTTTTTTTATAAAACATAAACATAATACCACTATCCCATCTGAAACAAGTAATAATAATCCCTTTATATCATCAATACCTTTATCTTTTACAGATACATGATGTTAAGTATGAAATAATATAATGTCTGGGATTTGCTTCAAAATAATCATGGACAAGGAAGGAAGTAGGTAAGAATAAGATGAGACAAGACTGAGCATGAACTGGTAATTAAGATGGGTGATAGGTATATGGGGTTCAATACTCCTAGTGTTTAGCTGAAACACTCATTATTAGCAATATTAGCTGGTTCATTTTAGAATCTAAATGTTTATAAATCTTTCATACACTGCAAATTTATCCTCAGATCAACATAACCTGTTTACCATTTTAGCAGCTTCATCCAAGTCATCACAAGCAAGAATTTTAAGTCCACTGTCCGCTATCAGTGCCTTAGCATCATCAACTCGTGTACCTGGAAAGATTTATGCAAATATAAACATTTTAAATACCTACACAAAATAATTTAAAATGTTTGTCACAATATACATTTACAAATATGAAATTTCAACTAACTTTGGTCATTTAATACAAATGCTTCTAAACCAAATACTATAAAAACCTGGAGTTACCTTGTGAAATACTTTGCCTTATCACATTAATGGTAATTCAGACAAGTCAGAATTCAAGATATGTACAACAAATAAATAATGTATCAACTTATAGCAAGCAAAACTATGAACAATTTTGCTCCAATGTTAGAATTTTTTAACCCACGTTTTAAAAATTCCCTACTATACTCTCATTTTAAAAATACAGCTATTGGGACAAAGTGAGAGGGTGGCATGGACATATATACATTACCAAATGTATAAAAGATAGCTAGTGGGAAGCAGCCACATAGCACAGGGAGATCAGCTCAGTGCTTTGTGACCACCTAGAGGGGTGGGATAGGGAGGGTGGGAGGGAGATGCAAGAAAGAGGGGATATGAGGATATATGTATTCGTATAGATGATTCACTTCGTGATAGAGCAGAAACTAACACACCATCGTAAAGCAGTTATACTCCAATAAAGATGTTAAAAAAAAATACAGTTATTTAAAACTAAATTTAAAACTAAACGAACCAAACCCCTTGGAATTATGAACTTTTAAGCAGTTAGAGTTCACAGAACAACTGCAAGATCCTTTTACACTTACCTTGTAACCGTACCACAATAGGTATTTTAATTTCCAAATCCTTTACTGCCATGACTATACCCTGTGCAATAACATCACACCGCATGATTCCTCCGAAGATGTTGACCAGAATAGACAGTACCTGCCAATAAAATGTTTCAGATTAAAATTTTAAAGGAATGACTGTTTTTCCTTCCTTCCCAAGAAAACACTAGTATCTGTGCCTTATGATAAAAGTTAACTTCATGGGGGCTTCCCTGGTGGCGCAGTGGTTGAGAATCTGCCTGCTAATGCAGGGGACACGGGTTCGGGCCCTGGTTCGGGAAGATCCCATTTGCCACGAAGCAACTAAGCCCATGCACCACAACTACTGAGCCTTGCTCTAGAGCCCGCGAGCCACACAACTACTGAGCCCATGTGCCACAACTAATGAAGCCTGTGCACCTAGAGCCCGATCCCACATGCCGCAGAGCAGCTAGGCCCGTGAGCCACAACTACTGAGCCTGCGCATCTGGAGCCTGTGCTCCACAACAAGAGAGGCCGCGATAGTCAGAGGCCCGCGCACCGCGATGAAGAGTGGCCCCCACTTGCCACAACTAGAGGAAGCCCTCGCACAGAAACAAAGACCCAACACAGCAAAAATAAATAAATTAATTAAAAAAAAAAAAAAAGTTAACTTCATGGAAACATTTTCAGACCAAACAGCCATACCCTCTGCATGCAGCTCTCATCACTGAAGTGTGTGCAGTCCACCACCCAGCAAAACTTATTTCCCCTCCTTGGGTAATTTCAACACCTGGCTCACAGTCTCTTCTCCCCTGTCACATATTAACAAGACCTCCTGATTCCATTTACTTGTTTCCTATTAAGCATAGTCATTACCAACATTACTAACCCAGACCATGTTATAAGACAACATATGCAAGATCTCCAATTTAGTCCTCATTAACTATCATCTCTTCATTTTTCCCCATCAACTCTACCAACTTTTCACACAAACCAGGCCCTCAAAATTACTCAACATCTGTATGGACTCTCCTGGCTACACATCACATCCAAACCTCAGGGCCTATTTGGGTTGGTATTCTTTCATCATCACACGGATAGTCTGAATCACTGTTCTTCTATCCTTTAGAAAAAAACCTTATTTGTTTTTTAAAAAGAGGCTTAGTTTATTCAGCTACACTAGAACTTCTCAACCAGTGAGATACAAATGGGTTATAGACACACCAAGATATTGTTCCCCTCACCCCTTAGAGCAGGGGTCCCCAAGCCCCAGGCCACGGACCGGTAGCGGTCCATGGCCTCTTAGGAACTGGGCCGCACAGCAAGAGGTGAGCGGCGGGTGAGGGAGCGAAGCTTCATCTGCCTCTCCCCATTGCTCCCCACCGCTTCCCACCCCTCCCCATCGCTCCCCATCCCTCCCACCGCTCCCCATCGCTCCCCACCGCTCCCCATCGCTCGCATTACTGCGTGAACCATCCCCCACCCCCACCCCGTCCGTGGAAGAACTGTCTTCCATGAAACCGGTCCCTGGTGCCAAAAAGGTTGGGGACCGCTGCCTTAGAGCAATTAGGAAGGTTCTGGGACGGCTAGCACCTTGAGCCAGTGGCCTCTGACAACAAGCAACCTTCCCCATGTACCCCCCATGCCCCACTGAAATGTTACTTTCTGTGAATGCCGTGACAGGAAAAAAGTTGAGACACACTGAGTTCATACTAAGCATTCCTTATCTTTACCACTATTATTTCTATACTTCAAGAAATAACGGTCTAGAATTCATAATGGAATAGAATTCACAGTGGACTTTGGCACCCTCCCATCTCACCCCCTCCCACCGCATTTGGGATAGCTACAGTATGCACCACAGGCATCATCTAGCACTTGAGCCTCAAAGTGACTGGAGCTCTACCATGTCACTTTTACCTCCAGTCCATATCAACTGATTACTATCAAGGACAAATCCTTGACCTGACCAGAATGAATGTCTCTACAATATCAAATGTGTAAATCCCACTCTTGTTCAACCTCCTCTCCTTTCACTTAACGCCTTTCATCTCTAACTCTATCAAATCCAATCTTTTAAAGTCTCTAGTCCCTCAACCCCTTCCTAATCAACCAGTCTATCAGCTCTCCCCCAATCTGGCGTGCTTCACTACAGAGCCTAGAAGCCACAGCTGAGCAAATCAATGACACTGTCGTGGGCACACTCAGCTTCCTCATAGCCATTCCTCTCTCATACCCAGTCTACCTGCATCCCCATTCAAATAATGCATGATTCCAACCTATTAGTTTATCCATTCCAACTTCAAGAAAAGCAAAAGAGTGGGAAAAAACAAAACCAAACACCAAACCTGTGAAACACGAGCATAACCTGAAGAGCAGTATAATAATGATTCATCAGCAATAGTTTGACTCATACCTTTCAACTTTCTTCATGAGCCTCCTATCCCACTTCAAACTCTCTAACTTCTAGCATATGATCTTCCTTTTCCAGTAATACCATAAGGAGTAACCTCCTCTCCAAAACTAACCTCATCACTAATTACTGTACTCTGTCTCCTCCGGGTCTCCACTCCTTTAGCTATATTCACTCTCTTCTTTACCTTCAAATCTCTTCTCCAGCTAGAAACAACCCATCTTCTTGGTCTTCTACACAAACACACATACACTGCACAGCTCTTCTCAAGCCGACCTCCACTCAACTGCGAGCACTACATCCTTCTGTGCCTCCTCAGACCCCACCGCCGAAAGAGTAACTCTCCTGTATGACTCCACACCCTCAATTCCCAATCACAACTCAACCCACTGCAGCCTGGCCTCTGTCCCCCTCTCCTCTCTTTCAGCATCTAACACTACTGCCCATTCCCTTACTTCTCAGAACTCTTCACCCTGGCCTTTGATGTCACCACTCTCTCCTGATCTGCAACCATCTCTGTCAGTTTGTTCTCTCCCTCTTTTATTGGGTCTTCCTTCCTTATTCAATCCTTCAGCACTGGGTGGGAGGAGCCAGGTTCCATTCTTGGTTTCCTCAAATCACTTGCATGAGTCATATCACCAACGCCTAACACTTCAACTTTTCTCAATATACTGAGGACTCTCAAATACACATCTGACCATTATAGGAAGAATATCTTTAC
This sequence comes from Lipotes vexillifer, assembly GCF_000442215.2. Taxonomy (NCBI): domain Eukaryota; kingdom Metazoa; phylum Chordata; class Mammalia; order Artiodactyla; family Lipotidae; genus Lipotes; species Lipotes vexillifer. The sequence continues at coordinate 2,120,853 of NW_006793498.1, read as the reverse complement.
AACTATCTACCAGGTATAATCACCACAGGGCAAACTTAACACATTCATTCAAAAATACCAAATTTCTTCACTTTGCCTCTGACAGCACAAAAGATATCACCAACCAATGATTCTCTGAAGCCAGAAGTCCTAACCAATCCCTCACCATGCCACACCCAGAAAGGAAAAAAATGAACTTAAGGATTCTGTCTCAGCAGTGTAGGTTTCATTGCTTTATTCTTACTGACACTGCCTTTGTTATGGACCTCTTCATCCTTCCCAACAAGCAGATATAATAACCAAATTGATCTCTCCTGCCAGTGTCTCCCTATTCCCCATTTCACCCTTTACTAGCAGAATTACCTTCTTTTTTAAAAATAAAAAAAAAAAAGTAAGGATTTGATATATGTATTTGTAAATGTGCTGGGGTAGAAGTATTAAATTCAAAACTCCTTAGCTATAGATACAGGGATCTTCACAACTTGGGTCTCAATTTGCCAATATTACTTCTTATCATTCATCCCAATAATGCTATATATTTATGCATAAGCATCTTACCAATCCATGAACACAGTGGCCCTCTCTGTACCCCATGCCTCTGCACATTTCCTTCCCCTTGCCCAACTCATTCAATTCTCAACACAGTTCAAGGTATCTTGATCCCTACCAATGACAAATTCTCAGTCTAAATTCAGTAAGACTAGTTACATGAAGGCCATTATCTTATTTCCATAAGCCTTAAAAAACCCACATTGGGGCTTCCCTGGTGGCGCAGTGGTTGAGAGTCCGCCTGCTGATGCAGGGAACACAGGTTCGTGTCCCGGTCCGGGAGGATCCCACGTGCCGCGGAGTGGCTGGGCCCTTGGGCCGTGGCCGCTGGGCCTGCGTGTCCAGAGCCTGTGCTCCGCGGCAGGAGGGGCCACAGCGGTGAGAGGCCCACATACCGGGGGGAAAAAAAAAAAAAAACAAACCCACATTGGTCACACAGTAGATATATTCCTTAAAAAAATATCTGATGAATGAAAATATGCCTGTTTCTTGGATCACAATGCTTCACATCTCTTGTATCCTGATAATCATTTATAAATTTGTAATTATAAATTATGGCATATCTACATATGACAGATTATGCAAACATTACAATGAGTGTTTTAGAATAATACTTTACACAAAAAGTGCTCAAGAGATGTTAGCAAAAAAAGACTCAAAATGTGTGTACTGAAAGATATATATATGAATGGGTGAAATATATGGCATGTGAATTATATCTTTTTTTTGGAAGCCAGGTTTTTGGGGGTTTTTTTGGTTTATTTTTATTTATTTTATTCATTCATTTTTGGCTGCACTGGGTCTTCATTGCTGCGTGTGGGCTTTCTCTAGTTGCAGTAAGCAGGGGCTACTCTTCCTTGTGGTGCACAGGCTTCTCCTTGCGGTGGCTTCTCTTGTTGCAGAGCATGGGCTCTAGGTGCACAGGCTTCAGTAGTTGTGGCACACGGGCCCAGTAGTTGTGGCGTGCGGGCTCTAGAGCGCAGGCTCAGTAGTTGTGGCACACGGGCTTGGTTGCTCCGCAGCATGTGGGATCTTCCCGGATAAGGGCTTGAACCCGTGTCCCCTGCATTGGCAGGCAGATTCTTAACCACTGCGCCACCAGGGAAGCCCCGTGAATTTTATCTTAATAAAGCTGTTTCTAGAATGATACATATGCAATGTGTATGAGCGTATGTGTGAAATATATAAGCATTAACAAGTCTTAAAGAAAATAAATCAAATCAATAGTAACAAAAGCTATGTCTGGATAGAATTAAAGATGATTTTTATTTTCTTTTTAGCTTTACAGACTTTCCAGATTTCTGGCTTTTTCAGTCAACTAACAGCTCCAAAATTTTTTCTATAGTAATGGGTTCTTATGCCAAATCACTACCGTTTATAGTATTATCTAAGACCATCCAGTGTTTCTTCACCTTGTTTTCTAAATCACAATGGGAAAGTTTATCTTTCTTTCTTGCTAACTTTTATTTTATTGATTTCAGCAAATTTTTCCAAACTATTGAGGACTTTTGAACTTTAACGCTCAACTACTATAGCGACCACATTTACTAATTAATCAAGTTACTTCTCTCCATTCAAATTCTAAAACATAAGTTCTGCCCCTACCTTTTTATCTGAAGTGATAAGCTTAAATGCTTCTGTTACTTGATGGACTGTGGCACCACCACCAACATCAAGAAAGTTGGCTGGAGTCCCTCCATGAAGCTTTATTATATCCATTGTTGCCATTGCCAAACCAGCACCGTTTACTATCAAGAAGGGAAAATGATTTGAATAAGCAACAAACAAAGAAAATAAATTAAGCTTAGCCAATCCAACTCTTAACATAAAAACAGGTGGTACCTAGACAGCCTATATTTCCATCTAGGCCAATGTAGTTGAGATCTGCCTTAGCTGCATCTTTGTCCCTTTCATCTTCCTGGGTCCAGTCCTGTAGGTCAAAGATTTTCTTCTGGCGATAAGCTGAATTAGAATCAAAATTGATCTTTGCATCCATACATAGCACTTTGAAGGAAAAAAATAAAGTGATGTTAATTTCAAGATAGATACAATAAACTATACAGTAATTAAATATTTTTGACTTCAGAAGAAAAACACATTTTGTTACTTACTGAAAGTATTTCAATTTATCTTCACAATTAATTCAAACTGTTTCTTGAAAAAGACTATGTGAAAATTAAAACTGCCCCATCAAAGTTACTGGTTCTACACCTATCCTAAGCAACAGATAAAGAAGGGGAAAAAAAACCCTCAAAAGCATTTAATTTTCTTTTTAATTACCAAGAATTAACTGTCCATGCTCCTAGCTAACTCCTTTGCTTGGGCCCCAGGGTCTCAACTCAAGGGGATTGTTCCACTAATTCTCTTTCTTACACTGTAAATTCCAACCCACCCCACTTTTCTATTGGCTAAATCAAACTGACTTGTAAAAATGCTGTTCTTTCCCCCACCTCAATAAAAAGAAAGAAAAAACTCTTTACTCCCTACCTCCCCCCACCCCCTTACCCTCCTCTTTCTATACAACATAACTCACGGAAAGAGCTGTCTTTTTAAACCTGGGGTCAGCAAACTATGGCCTATGGGCCAGATTCAGCCTGTGCTGGTTTTTTTATGGCCTGTGAGCCTACAAAGAATTTTATATTTTTAACATGTTATGAAGAAGAAAGAAAGGGTAAAGGAAGAAGGAGAAGAACAAGTAGAGAAATAGCAGTAACTGCGACTACATCTGCCAAGCCCTGCTTAAAAAACTCCCTGTACCAGTACAAGTTTTTCCCCTGCCATTCTCTTAAATCCACTCTAATCAGGCTTTTACCTCCAGCACGCTACCAAAATGGCCCTTATGAAGGTTAATTCTCTGACTTTATCTTTCAATATGTATTCTATCCCTTCCTTGCTCCAAGGTAACTACAACTTTCTCCTTATTCCTGAACAGATAGAGGCTAAAAGAACTGAGCAGTTTCAGCTGTTGCACAAAACAAGAGACAAAGTTTAGAGTCAGCCAAATTAACTATTAACAACAAAAACCAACATTCTTTCAGAGGAAGATGACAGAATTCAGTCTCCCGAAATGTCTAGTATACAACTAGAAATTACTAGATCTGTGAAGAAACAGGAAAATGTGACCAAAAGTAAAGAGACAAAGCAGTCAAAAGAAACCAAACTCAAGATGACTCAAATTTTAAAGTATCATAGGACTGTGAAATAGCTATATTAAACATGTTTAATGATTTAAGGGAAAATATGGTCATAATAAAGCACCACATAAGTAATCTCAGCAGAAAATAAAACTGTGAAAGGAACCATATTGAAAATTTGGAACTAAAAAGTACAATATCTGAAATCACTGGTGAATGATAATATGTATGTTTCTTGGATTGTGATCCTTCAGATCCCTTGTATTTTGATAATCATTTATAAATTTATAAATTGTGGCATATCTATATATGACAAATTTTACAAATATTAAAATAAGTGTTTTAGAAGAATGCTTTAGTAAATGCAAAAAGTGCTCAAGATACATTAGCAAAAAAATCTGCATATAACTTTACAGTTGGCCCTCCATACCTGCAGTTTTGCATCCAAAGATTCAACCAACCATGGATTACGTAGTACTGTAGTATATACTTATTGAAAAAAAAAACCTGTTTATAAGTGGACCCTCATGGTTCAAATTCGTGTTGTTCAAGAGTCAACCGTATATCTATTAAATTAATAAAATTAACATGCCATTCAAAAAACAATGAGGAACACATAGTAAAGGCATTAATCCTTAGTAGGCCTCTAAAGTATATAGACTCAAGAAGATAAAGACAGGTTCACTCAGGTGATGGTGATTCTCCAATAAAAACATACTTGGGGTGAAATACCTAGGAAGCATATTTCCTAGACCTGAGCTCTGCAACAGTCAGTAGAACCAGCCATTGACAACTCTGCTAACAGAAAGGGTATGTGTAATATCAGTAAACAGAGACCATGCTCAATTCATAGTGTTCAAAAGAGGAAAAACTTTTAAGAAATGTACATTTTGGGTTTCTTCCACCCTAGAAGTCACAAATGCACCAGGCCAAAATTAATTCCTTACTTGGAGATTTCTCTCAACTGATTTCAGGTCCATAGGTAAGATAATCAAGACAACTGGCATCCTGGGGAGACTAATATCAGTCCATTCTTTCATTCAGTTTTCACTGAGTTTCTGCCATGACCCTTGATAAAACGAAGTACATGGTTCTGAGAAGATTAATGTGCCTGAGATCACTGTCCCTGGCAGTGGGAATGGCTTGAGTTTGGGGGGGGGGTCTCCAAATTTGGTAATTGAGGGTCAAAGCTGTGATAAACTTATATGTATTATTAACCCTTTGTACACTTTTAGAATTCAGGCACATAAGAGATCTGAAATTCAAATAATATAACTTCTGAGATCACAAAGAAACTCTACCCACTCCTATGACAGACAGTCCAAACTGCCATGGCTAAAAGAATTTTAAAACTAGAATTTTAATTATCTAGAATTCATAACCTCTCATTCAATCAAAATATTTACAAAATTAGAAAGAACATTAATTTCTTTGAACTTCTAACTCAGATAAGAGAATGTGACTTGGGACTTCAGTTCTCTAGGTCCTCTGGACTTTTATCACATTTGGACTTTAAATCCAGCTGTGTCTTTATGTAATCTACTATTAGAGTATTTCAGAGCATTTTAATGCCATAATCTAATCTCACTGATGAACTTTTGAAATTCCAACAGACAACCTGACTGAACATAATGTGGTGTCAGAAACAGAAAAGAATAAATTTTCAGAACTGAGCATAACACTTTCTTAAAGCTGATACTGGTGTACTATTTTGACACATTTTAGAAATTTCTGGGGGTAAAAATCCAAACTACCTACAGATGCTCCCATAATAGCCAAAGGAACAATGGCTGGGATTGGAAAGGTAGCCTCAAAGTCAGAACAAGATTACCCAAACAGACAGCTAACCTCTCCTCCCTCAAGAGCTCCACATCCACCCTGATAGATCACAGGCTTGATGGTTGAGCTCAGTGGATGAAGAAAATGCTAAGGAATGTTTTGGGGGGAGGGGGCGGTATCAAATCTTCCTCACTCCTGATGCTTCCTTTCACATTCAAAGGATTCACTTAGTATAAGATCTGTCTCTCACTGTCTCTACTTAATTCTTCCCAGAGGAAAGGACGTAAATTACCTGTCTAGTTAATCTAGATATTATAAAACTAGGCGTGCATAATTCTGCTCAATCCTTCTTCCTCTTGGGAGTAAGCTTCCCACAGCGAGCAACCATTTCCAACTGCTATTCCCAAGGCATAGTCTATCCCTGAAAGGCCTGCCCTGTTAAAGCCTCATATTTGAATAGATTTATTAAGTCTGTCTAATGGTGTAATTTAGTTGTCGGATCCATTTTAGTTAGAACTCTGTCAGGGAAGATCAGTAATCACTGGAAGATCTCTCAGAAACCCCAATGATGGCAATGGTATGATAAGCTATTTAAGCAATTGTATTAAAAAAAAAATTTTTTTTTAAATATATATTTTATATTACCCTATGTTTTCAGAGCATTACTAGGAAAATAAGTCTAGAGTCTATAAGTTTTCTTCTTACAATTATTCAAACAATTAAACTGGTACAAATTAAGAGGTATACTTCATTCTATGCAGCATATATGTTCCAAAAAAACTGTGCACAAAGGAAATAACTCCAAATTTAGTCATTCAAAATATCCTTAAACTACTATTTTAAGGAATACTATGATAATTTTCCCAAATGTATATTCTATCTTGTCATATGGTAACTTGGTACCAAAAGGAGACAAATATCTATATTTTCTATTTTTAGAAATATTACTTTTGAAACTCAATATGAACCTTATAAATAAAACATATCAATCTGCATTTGTTTATAACTACATAGTCTGCATTGGTCTAAAGCCTCCACTCAAAATATATAAAGAAAGTACTGTGAGAAATGTAGATCTGCTAACAGAGCCTGAGCTTGAACTCATCTGTAAAATAAAGCCTTCTCCTTTCCATTCCCACTGCCTTTGTTACCTCCTGCTTGGACTACTGCTACAGCTTCCTAACCTAAAAGATATACCTTATTGCTAATCTCTTCCTACTCCGATAATGCTGATATACTACTCTCTACCCAAAATATCCCTGTCATACAACTCTGTCATATGTAAGAGTACAAATTCTGCAGTTGACTGTTTAGTTCTACCACTAGCCATGTGTCCCCGGGCAAGTCACTTAACCTCTTGGTAACTCAGTTTCCTAACCTATAAAATAAGGATAGTAATAGTATCTACCTCACAGAACTGCTATAAACATTTAATGAACTATAGGGGTCCATATCTGAAAAGTTCTTACAATAGTGCCTAGCATATAGTATTTGCTATGTTTTCGTTAAATAGAGGGAAAATATTTTTTTTTAAATAAACTTTACTATAGGAAACCAAAGTATACTTAGAATACTTAGAAAACAAATACAACAATAGAATTAAAATCTTCAAATGAAGAACAAAATCAACAGTCTCTGTATACCGCAATAAACAGTAAGAAAATACAATGGCAGAAAAGATCCCAATCAAAATAGCAACAAAAATATACTTCTACAAATAAATCTAAAAAGAAATATAATACCTACCCAAAGAAAGTAAGTCTTATTTAAAAAAATATAAATCAAGACTTACATAAATGGAAAAATAGGTATTTCTAGTTGGAAAAACTGATTACTAGGAAGATGTTAATTTTTCCCCAACAATTTATAGGATGAATACAATTCCAATAAAATTCCAGTATGGGGCTTCCCTGGTGGCGCAGTGGTTGAGAGTCCGCCTGCCGATGCAGGGGACACGGGTTCGTGCCCCGGTCCAGGAAGATCCCACATGCCGTGGAGTGGCTGGACCTGTGAGCCATGGCTGCTGAGCCTGCGCGTCTGGAGCCTGTGCTCCGTAATGGGAGAGGCCACAACAGTGAGAGGTGCGCGTACAGCAAAAAAAAAAAATTCCAGAATGATCGGTTTTGAAACCTGACAAAAGGATTCTAAAGGTTGCCTAGCAATAGGAGTTAGTAATTTGACATTCAAGTACCAAATGCAGGACCAAAGGCTTCAAAGAGTTTGAGAACCCCTAAACTGCATGAAAAACAGTGCATATGCACATGCACATGCACACATGGGAACACTGGTGCAGACTCCTTGGTGAGGGTTACTCGCTTCCATGCAATTTTCACTGCATTTCTTAAAATTTGTCCTTGACCCACAAAGGGTTAAGTAATGCCAATCTAAAAGAATAAATAGGTAAGAAATGCCTCCCTTAAAAAAAAATATCAGTTTCATACAAATAATTCTCCTTCACTGGACATTTCATTTTTAAAATGTGCATCAGCCCTCACTCTTTAAAAAAATTCAATTATTTTTAGTTTTATAAACTACCTCTACAATCACAAGAAAATTTACTCATTTTTCTTTATACAACCATATAAATGACCAGCTAAAAATTGACTTCTATAATAATGAATTTAACTAATTAGAAGTATAAAAGTGAAAGAGATCTACAAATGCTTAAGAAGATTAGAAATGTCCAAAGAGACTTGAAACAAAATCAAACAAATTACAGCAACAGAAGCAATTAATGTAAAATATCAAGAAAAATTTAGGCTACAATAAAGCAACTTATATTTTTAGAAAAACTATACATGGAAGGCATGACAATTCAAAACCTGATTTACCTTTTAAACATACGTAAAAGAAAAGCTGTCAAAGTGACAAGCTAATCTTACTTCCCTAATATTAAAGGACTCTAGTATCAGAATACACACTTTGTACAATAACAATCACGGTGTTTCTAAAGTTTGAAACCTGGGGAGACTAAAATGGCTAACTCCCCAAAACTCCAACCATTTATTCACTACTGTAGTGGATACTCTAATCCATCACTGCCCAACAGAAATTTTTGCAACAATGAAATTGTTCTTTATGTGTGCTGTCCAATACAGAGCTGTCCAATACATGGGGCTACAGAGCACTTGAAATGTAACTAGTGCAACTGAGAAATATTTTAATCTTATATCATTTCAATTAATTTTAACTGCCACATGTGACTGGTAGCTGCCATACAGTGCAGCTTTAACCCTTCTGTGTGTACACAAATATATATTTAAGGTGTTTGTTTTAAAGGGTCTCTTTAATATTTGTTCACATTCACTCTTTTCATTATAAAATAAGCTTCTACATAGAAATGAGTTCACTTCCTTATGAGTTCACCTTCCTCAGTGAAGAATATGATAAGTGGATAAATAGACAATCAATGTTTGATACAAGATACTTTACCAGCTCCGTCTGAATCCTCTACCATTGGATTTATTTCTACCATGGTTGCATCATATTTCAGAAAAAGGTTGTAAAGCTTGATCATGTTTTCTGCTGCAGAATCCACAATATTGGCTGGAAATCCCATCTTCTGTGCAAGCTGAAAGTAATTTGTCTCTTTATTATAGGAATGCTGTATACATCCAATTAACATTAAATTATTACAACCTTGTAGTTTATCATTTAAATAATAAACATAACTCATTTATGGTCAAACATTAATCACTAAAATAGTATCTACTACCACTAAATGTTTAAACAAAAGTTTTTATTCAAAATCCTCACAAAGCAGGTAGTATGCCCATTTTACAAAGAAAGAGATTCAGGGCTTCCCTGGTGGCACAGTGGCTGAGAGTCCGCCTGCTGATGCAGGGGACACGGGTTCATGCCCCGGTCCGGGAAGATCCCACATGCAGCAGAGCAGCTGAGCCCGTGAGCCATGGTCACTGAGCCTGCGCGTCCAGAGCCTGTGCTCCGCAACAGGAGGGGCCACAACAGTGAGAGGCCCGCGTACCGCAAAAAAAAAAAAAAAGAAAGAGATTCAGAGAGCTCAAATGACTTGTCATTCGCCTCAATTCCTGTTCCTGTGTTATTCCATAGCCTCCATACTACCACTAAGCCTTATGGCCAACCTAAACTGAAAATAGAGACTTATATTTTATTAAAACTACATATAAAAGGCAGACTGAAAATCCAAATGGTCCAATGGCCAAAATATTAACTCACCCTATTTTACCTTTTAGGTAATTTATGAAGAGTGTCTACCAAGCAATGAAGACACATCCAGTCAAACAAGTATTATCCCATTCATTCAAAAATCTACTGAACACCTAATATATGCTAGATTCAAAAGATATACAGGTACTTAAGCTTCTAATCTAGTAGAAAAGTTTACAGTCTTGAGCAGAGATTCCTCCCTAAATATACCTAAAGAGCTTTATTTTCCTTTCAATTTTTATTTATTTATTTATTTATTTTTGGCTGCGTTGGGTCTCCGTTGCTGCACATGGGCTTTCTCTAGTTGTGGCGAGCAGGGGCTACTCTTCGTTGCGGTGCACAGGCTTCTCATTGCAGTGGCTTGTCTTGTTGCGGAGTACGGGCTCTAGGCGCACGGGCTTCAGTAGTTGTGGCACATGGGCTTAGTTGTTCTGCGGCATGTGGGATCTTCCCGGGCCAGGGATCGAAACTGTATCCCCTGCATTGGCAGGCAGATTCTTATCCACTGTGCTCTTCAGGGAAGCCCTGAAGAGCTTTTTAAAAAATGCATACACCAAGGTCTCAACCCAGAAGTTGTGGTTCACAAGTTCTATAGTGGACCAAAAATCCATAATATTTTAAAGTTGTATAAACAATTCTGAACCACTGGTATAGAAGCCACATGTCTCTTTTTTTATCCTAACTGTTGCAGCTGATCAGGAAACCTATGGAGTAGTTTTCTCCTCTCTTCCAATTGCTATCTAAGGCTACAATACATCTGACTTTCAATAACAGAAAATATTAAATTCTTTGAAAGTGAATGTGATTCTTGCAAGAAGACAAATGCAAATAATCAAATGAAAATAAAGTGGATGATCAAACTAAGAAATGTAATTTTGGGTTAAAACATTTCAAAAAAAAGAATAATGAGAAATAAAGTACCATTTCATTTAGAAAGATTTTCACTAGGTTACAATCTACTGTTTTAAATGTAAACACCTGAGAATTACAAAAGAATTCTGATCAGCCCAGTATGACATTAGTTTGTCTAGCACTGTGCTGGGAACTATTTCTGTTCATCCATCACTCAAAAAGGTACAATCTTAGTAGATTATTCCTTCAAGTATTCTTGTAAATCAAGTGTTTTCTTTCTCATTTAAATTTAAGTCTCCAGTCATCACTCTCACATAACTACCTAATGAATCAAATCTCTGTCCCCTTTAAACATTTATACCATTCACTTGCCTAAATGACTTTCTTCATGCTTTAGCAGGGAAATCTTTGTATCAGTCAAAGTTCCTGCTCTACTGTACTTCAATACCATAAGCTTCTTTTGACAGTTTCCTAATAAGAGATGTTAATTTCATTCAAACTTTAATATTCAAACTTCTTTTTAAGATGGGTCACTCATTTTTTATATATAAGCTAAACAATTTAATAGCAGTATTACAAACATTAACAAGCAACTCTCACAGGCCATAATACTAAACTTCATGGTTAAGTTTTTCTTTTGGGGGGCTTTTTTTGGGTGGGGTGGGAATCGAATGGGAGGAAGAGGCACACAAGAAGGATGGTACAGAAAACTAGTGAAACTGTAGGCAAAATTTACTGAGTATGTACATACACTGAGAGAAAGTCTACAGCTTTAAACAGATTCTTAAAAGCGTCCATAAAACCCCCCAAAAATAAAATCACTGATCTGTCGTAGGGATATATATAGATCCCTACCATTCCATACAACTTACAGGAAATAAAGGGGGGATAGGACATGTTAAATGCCACCATGGGGATGTAAAATCCAGATTATGAAAAACAATAAAGTATAATTAACCCAGGTTCTTCAACAAAATGACAGAAAATGGATGAAGAAAGTGAGGGAAAGGAAACCTATAAACTAGAAGAAGACCTATGAGACCTATTAACCAACCACAATGAAAGAACTTATGTGGATCCCAACTCAAACTGTAAAAGAAAAAAAAATTGAGACAATTAGGGAATTTGAATGACTGGGTAAGTGATGATATTAAGAAGTTATTGTTAATTTTACTAGGGATGGAATAGTATAGTGGCTATTTTAAAAGAATCCTTATCTTTTAAAGATACATAGTAAAATATTTATGGAGGATATGAAGAAAAACGCTTTAGATACTTCTAAAAAGTTGCAATTTCAAACTACATATTAACATGCCTTGACACTCAAAAAATTTTTTAAGAAGTTTTGTCAATCACTTCACTTACACAGTTAATTCTCTTTAAGGGTTGTAATTATCCAATCAAAAGCTAGAAATGTTTCGGAGTACAACATACCCGAACAGCTTGTTCCTTTTTGATGCCTTCTACAATATCAATAGGTTCTTTAACTATGGCCTCAGGAGTCTCAGCAGCAACATCTTCAATGTTGACACCACCGTGAGAACTTCCTATCAATACAGGACCCTAGCAGGAGGAGAAACAGCCAAAATATCTAGATTTTATTTTGGAACTGTCAATAAAATCTTAAAATCTATTTGTGTACACTATCAAACTTATACATCTATCACTCCCCACTATTTTTAAATTCCCTTGAGAATTTATCCTTGCATCTCCTGCACAATGCCCCCACTAAGTGTTCAATTGAAATAATGGAAAAGAAGTGAAAAGGAAGAGGAAGACAATGGCTCACCTGTGAGGGAAAAAGATTAAAAATAGATACAAATGTATACCAAACAACTTAATATAATCATATACATATGTGAAATATAACCTACGCATTTTTCACAAGAACTGAAGGGACATTAAAGTATTGTTTAAAGAACATTAAAAAAAATCATAAAACAGTTTACTGATATTTAATAGGGAAAGCCTAATGAACAAAAGGTCCTGATTTTATAAGCTCTAGCCCTACTAGAAGTCAGTAAAAAAGAAAGCTACCTACCTTGAGAGAATAGCTCTGGCTATTATCATGAGTAATATAAGAAGGTAAGATGATAAATACCAAACAATTAAGTTAACTTTTAAGTCTTCTAAAATCAATCAAGAAAAAACAAAGTAAAATTATCTAATAGATTTGCTAATTTATGCACAAAACCAGAAATAATCTTAACATGCAAAAACAAGGAAATGGTAAAACCAGGCTACTAAAGATTATTTAATGCATCTGGAAAGGAAAATGATCTCAGCAGTGTAATCTGGGAAAAAAATGATACAAAATCTTAGATTCTCTTCTCAACTGTGTTTTTATTAACATAAAGTGTGCTTAAATATGCACCCTCCCACTATTCACACAAACAGAAAAAAGATAAGAAATAAAACATTAAATGATAAGACTTTTGTTATTTTATGTGTCACTATTTTTTAAAAAATTTCTACAGTGAATATATTATTCTTAATCCAGAAAAAAAAAAACCTCTAAAGACTAATTTCACTTTTCTATCCCAGTACCTAAGTGTTTCAGTAACAAATTCATTTCAAGGTATAATGTAAAGGAATAATATTATATTCATTACTGTTTGGAGAACAATACAGTCCTTCAAATTGTCAAAATATGGCAATAGCCAAGGGACCAGGGTGGGGGAGGTGGGGGGTGGTGGTGGTGGTGGTGGTGGAATTTATTATTTTTTAAAGAGAGTTAACTGTTATTTAGGCAAAAAAAGATTTAAGTATCAGCCTTCCAGGAGAAAAACTGGGTGGTTGAAGAACAAGGATGGGTGGAAGATTTGTATTTCCCTGTACATCTTTGTACCTTTTAAATTTTATACTGCCTGACTAGATTTCAATATACACGTGTAATAAAGAATTTGGCTGGCCTTTGTCCCCAGTGCATGGGAGGCAACTTCTAAACCCTCCCCTACATCTGAGAGTTTATGTTAATGAGGTGACTCACAATGGACCCCTAGATAATACAAAGGAGATGACTCAGGTGGGCACTGACCAGGTCAGAAAGACTAATGATGTGATTAGAAGGTTGGAGCTTTGAGCCACATGATATCAGCCTACACTTCCAAGAGGGAAGGAGGCCTAGAGATTAAGTTTAACTTAGTGGGCAATGATTCAGTCAATCATTCCTACTTCATAACCCCTGCACACCCCCACTGCCACTACCCAAAAATACTCTGGACATCAGGGTCAGCAAGATGGTGGAAAAGAAAGCCCCAGATTTTGCTCTCCCACAGAAACACTAACTTAACAACAATATATGACCCCAAATCCCTATTAGGGAAAACCAGAAAACATTTAAGAAGTTGCAGTACTCCAAGGAAGTTCAACTGCAAGGAAATGGGTAAGAAAAGTCATTTTATTTCATCTAAGTGAGCCCCTCCCCCAAGCCAACACAGCTCAATATCCGAGAAATAGCCCAATGTGGGGCTTCCCCCTTGGGAGGGAAAGAGAAGAGTGAAATGTGCATCTAACATTTCTGCTTTTCAGGGGTCTGTCCAAGGAACTGGTTTCTGTCTCACCTGACTTGGAGGGCTAACAGGGAACCTGCAAACTCTGAATGTCTTGTGGGGGAGAGGCACTGAGAACAAAATAAAGCTCAGCAGCTTGTGACAGCACCAGAGAACTTGTAATACTATAGATAGAAGCCAACACAGCTCACCAAAGTTCGAGGAAAGCACCCAACTCATGGCTTTCTTTTTAACAACTCAAGGAAGTAGAAAAAGAAGAACAAACTGAACCCAATGTTAGCAAAAGGAAGGAAATAATAAAGATTAAAGCAGAAACATATAAAATAGAAAATTTTTTAAAAAAAGAAAAAAATTAGCAAAACTAAGAGTTGGTTTGTAAAAAACATCAACAAAATTGACTAACCATTAGCTAGACTAAGAAAAATAGAAAAGATTCAAATAGCGAAAATCAGTAGTGAAAGAGGAGACATTACAACTAATGCCACAGAAGTGAAAAGGACCATAAGAGACTACTACGAACAATCAAAACCAAATTGGGTAACCTAGAAGAAATAAATTGGGTAACCTAGAAGTAAATCCCTAGAAACATACAATCTACAGAGACTGAGCCATGGGGAAATAAAAAATCTGAACAGAGATGTAACAAGGAGACTGAATGAGTAATCAAAAACCTCCCGACAAAGAAAAGCCCAGGACAAGATGGCTTCACTGAAGAATTCCACCAAACTTTCTCAAACTATTCCAAAAAAAAAGAAAACTGAAGAGGAGGGAACACTGCCAAACTCTTTCCATGAGGCTAGCATTACCCTGTTACAACATCAAACAAAGATGCTACAGGAAAACTACTGACCAATACCCCTGATGAATATTGATGCAAAAACTCTTAACAAAATACGAGCCTACCAAATTCAATAACACATTAAAAGGATTATATATCATGATCAAAGGGGGTTTATTCCTGGAATGCAAGAATGGTTCAACATAGGAAAATCAATCAGTGTACCACACCACATTAATAGAATCAAGGTCAAAAAACCACATGACCATCTCAATTGCTGCAGAAAAAGCGTTTGAAAAAATTCAACACCCTTTCATAAAAACTCTCAACAAACTAGGAAGAGAAGGACTACATCAACGTAATAAAGGCCACAGATGAAAAGCCTACAACCAACATCATATTCAATGGTGAACAACTAAAAGCTTGCCTTCTAAGATTAGGAAAAAGGCAAGGATGCCCATTCTCACCATTTTATCCAATATAGTATTGGAAGTCCTAGCTAGTGCAACCAGACAAGAGAAAGAAACAGAAAGCACCCAAATAGGAAAGGAAGAAATAAAATTACCTCTGTTCACAGATGATATGATCATGCATATACAAAACTCTCAAGAATCCCCCCAAAAACTGGCTAAGAATAAATGAGTTCAGCAAAGTTATAGCACAAAATCAACACACAAATATGCCTTGCATCCCTATACACTGACAATGAACAATCTAAAAAGGAAATTAAGACAATGATCCAATTTACTGATATAATAGAGTCAAAAAGAATAAAATAGTTAGGAATAAACTTAACCAAGGAGACAAAAGACTTGTACACTAAAAACTACAAAACAACGCTGAATGAAACTGAAGAAGACACAAATAAGTAAACATCCTGTGTTCATGGATTAGAAGACTTAATATTATTAGAATGTCCAATACTATGCAAAGCAATCTACACATTCCATGCAATCCTTATTAAAATCCTAATGGTATTTTTTCCCCAATACAATCTTTTTTCCACTGTCCATTTTTTTGCAGAAATAGGGGAAAAAAATCCTAGAATTCATATGGAATCTCATAGGACCCTGAATAACCAAAATATCTTGAGAAAGAAAAACAAAGCTGAAGGTCTCTTACTTCCTGATTTCAAAACATATTACAAAGCTATAGTAATCAAAACAGTATGGTTCTGACATAAAGACAGACCTCAATGGAACAGAATAGAGAACTCAGAAATAAATCCTCATATATATGGTCAAATGGTCTTCCAAAGGTACCAAGGCTACACAATGGGGAAAGGACAGGCTCTTCAACAAATGGTATTAGGGAAACTAGATACCACATGCATAATAATGAAGTTAGACCCTTACCTTATACATATACAAAAATTATCTCAAAATGGATGAAAGACCTAAATGTAAGACCTGAAACTGTAAAACTCCTAGAAAACACAGGGGAAAAGATTCATGACATGGGATTTGGCAATAATTTCTTGAATAAGAGAAAATCACAGGCAAAAAAAGCAAAATATACAAATGGGACTATATCAAACTTAAAAACTTCTACACAGCAGAAGAAACAATCAACAAAAAGGCAACCTAGAGAGCGGGAGAAAATATATGCAAACTGAATGTGAGAAATTAATATTCAGAATATATAAAGAACTACAACTCAACCAGAAAACCAAACAACCCAATTTAAAAATCGGCAAAAGACTTGAATAGACATTTCTCCAAAGGAAATAGAAGTCTTAGCTTAGGATGCTATAACAAAATACTAGACTGGGTGGCTTAAACAACAGACATTTCTTTCTCACAATTCATGGTTCACACCCATACTAATCTCCTTATCAAACGGTTCTTCAGCCACACCCTTCATAATTATCTTCCGAATAGCTTTCTAGTTTTTTGCAATATAGGCAGGGTGAGAATTTTCCAAACGTTTAAATTCTGATTCCTTTTTGCTTAATAATTCCTTCTTTAATTCATTTCTCTCTTCTCAAGTTTTACTATAAGCAGTAAGGAGAAATGAAGCCACCCCTTCAATACTTTGCTTAGAAATCTCCTCAGCTGGGACTTCCCTTGTGGCACAGTGGTTAAGAATCCACCTGCCAATGCAGGGGATATGGGTTCGAGGCCTGGTCCGGGAAGATCCCACGTGCCGCGGCGCAACTAAGCCCACGCTCCAGACCCCGCGAGCCACAACTACTGAGCCTGCACACCACAACTACTGAAGCCTGCGCCCCTAGAGCCAGTGCTCTGCAACAAGAGGAGCCACCTCAATGAGACGCCTGTGCACCACAATGAAGAGTAGCCTCCACTTGCCACAACTAGAGAAAGCCCATGCGCAGCAACGAAGACCGAAAGCAGCCAAAAATTAAAAAATTAATAAATAAATTTGTTAAAAAAATCTCCTCAGCTAAATATTTAATATCATCACTCCCAAGATCTACCTTCCACAAAACACTGGAACATGAATACAATTCAGTCAAATTCTTTGCCACTGTACAACAAGGATCATCTTTTTTGCATCATCTGAAGACATGTTCTTCATTTCTGAGACCTCACCAGAATGGTCTTTACCATCCATACTTCTACCAACATTCTGTTCATGATTATTTATATAATCTCTAAGAAGATGGAAGCTTTCTCTGTATCTCTACTTTTTTCTTTCTGAGTCCTCACCAGAATCAACTTTAAAAGTCCTTTCATGGCAATCTCAGCTTTTTCTAGTATGCACCTCAAAACTCTTCCAGTTACACAGTTCCATGACATTGGCAGTTAGGGCTTCAATATATGAATTTTGGGGAAGACATAAACATTCAGTCCATAACAACATACAAATGGCCAACAAGCATGTGAAAGGGTACTCAATATTATTAATCATTGGGGAAATGCAAATCAAAACCACAATATTACCTCATACCCATTAGGATAATTTCTGTCAATAATAATAATAATAATAATAGTGTTCGTGAGAAAGTGGAGAAAATGGAACTCTTGTACCCTGTTGGTAGAAATGTAGAACAGTGGACTCACTGTAGAAAACAGTATGGAGGTTCCTCAAAAACTTCAATATACGATCCAGCAATCCTACTTCTGGGTATATATCCAAAAAAACTGAAAACAGAACCTCAAATAGATACTTCCATGCCCATGTTAACTGCAACATTATTCATAATAGCCAAGAGGCAGCAGAAACCTGGATGTCCACCAACAGATGAAAGATAAAGAAAATAATGTACATACATACAGTGGAATATTATTCAGCCTTTAAAAGTAAGGAAATCTTGACATATGCTACAACATAGATGAACCTTGAGGACATTATGATAAGCAAAATAAACCAATCGCAAAAAGACAAATACTGCATGATTCCACTGATATGGGGTATCTAAAATAGTCAAAATCTTACAAACAGAAAGAATGGTGGTTGCCAGGAGTTGAAGGAAGGGATAAAGGGGAAGGTGTTTTTCAATGGATACAGAGTTTCAGTTTCACAAGATGGAAATGTCCCTGATATGTTGTACAACAATATCACAAAGTTAACATTATTGTACTGTACACATAAAAGCTGTTAAAGATAGTAAACTTCATACTCTATGTTTTGACCACAATTTAAAAAATAAAAACAACTCAACTAGAAACTCAGTAAGCTTTTGTGGTTGCCAATATTCTGTGTATTGTCACATATCAATATGTCAGGAGGGTGACACATCCCTGAAGCAAATGGAAACTTTATGCTTGGGACTCTCCCAGACCTTGCCCTATGCATCATCTGTCCATTTTGCTGGTTCTGATTTGTATCCTTTGGCAATAGTAAAACTGTAATCACAAGTGTAGTATTTTCCTAAGTTCTGTGAGTCATTCTAGCAAATTACAAAACCTGAGGGGTACTAGGAATTCCCAAACTTGTTGCCAGCTCGTCAGAAGTGAGGGTGACCTGGGGACCCCCAAACTTGAGGCTGATGTCTGAAGTGAGGGCAGTCATGTGGAGGACTGTGCCCTTAACCTGTGAAGTCTGGCTCAATTCTGGTTACTCGGTGTCAGAGCTCACTGCCACAAACACAAAAAATATTTAATAGAAGAATTCACTGTGCGTTTCTGAGACTAAAGAAGAGAACAATGGCAAGCTTAAGTCAAGGGAAATGTTTGAAATTAAAGTCTAATTTTTACTTTCTCTATAAACTTCAAATGAAAAGGTATTCTTCATTTCCCCCTAGAAAGGCAATTCAAAATTATAAGCTTTTAAAGAGATCTAAAGAGAGAGGAAAAAACTCAGATTTAAGAAGAATCTATGAACTACTGTCATGCTATTAAAGTAAAATATAGATAAATGAATCTACTGTCATGCTATTGAAGTAAAATATAAGTAAATTAATCTACAGATAACCCCCAAATACAATTTTATTCAACTGAAAAGATAGAATCAACAAACTTTTAAAGTATTTGAACATTTTATTCTAGTTTTACTGTCCTTTTCTTTTCATATCTACTGATAAGAGAAGCGAAGAGCCACATAAAAGGCAGCACTACTGGGGGAAAAACGTTTCTCACTAAAGTAATGATTAGATCTCCAAGAGTTCGCTATAAGTTAGAGACAAGTCTAAAAAAAATACATATGAAATAATAAATATATAAAAGAAAGTGAACAAGTTCTCTTTGTACTAATTCCCTGACCAACTAGAAAGAAACCCCCAAATTTATAGCCAATTAGTCAGAAGAAAGCTTACATAGGTAAACAAAATAGAGATCAGTTAAAACAATGACTGTAGTTTTGCATATGATCATGACTGCTGAATGAATTGGTGCTTCTGTTTAAATGATTTGGTTTTAACTTTTAAATTTTAGTAATAAGCTTTCAGAACAATTTAAGTTCTAGCAAAGAACTGTAATTTCAAATAAATTAATAATGCTATTTTCACCTTCTTAACCTAAATTCCTCTTTTCCTGTTGGTCTTACAAAAGGTTTTGCCTTAAAGTGGATTTGAATTTAAAATCATATGACAAAGAGGCCACTTAAAATAAGTATGGCAAAAAAAAAAAAAAAAAAAAAAATAAGTATCTCTCTTTAAGAAAAGTATGGAAAATAAAATTTGGAATTCTCACAGCACATTTTATATTTAATCCAAGCAAAGTAAAAAACTGACACAGTTAAACCTACCATTCATTTACAGCAGATTGCAATGTTTTACTA
This sequence comes from Lipotes vexillifer, assembly GCF_000442215.2. Taxonomy (NCBI): domain Eukaryota; kingdom Metazoa; phylum Chordata; class Mammalia; order Artiodactyla; family Lipotidae; genus Lipotes; species Lipotes vexillifer. The sequence goes on along the minus strand of NW_006793498.1, from coordinate 2,100,901 downwards.
GGAAAATAAAGCAGCAAATGTGATTTGTTAAATCAGATTTGTCTCAGTCCAGAAGTTCCCAACAGGCACTGGGCAAATGTTAAGAAATCTGATTTTTAAAAAGTACCAAAACACAGAATAGGAATTTAAATTGATTTTTTTTTTTGGCATGTCAACCCCATGGTACATATCTGCCCAGGCTTCCGGATGCAATACATACAAAGAATACCAGTAGAGTTTATGATTCATCTTCTGAAAACAGGTAAGCAACAAAAGCAATTTTTAAAGATCAGTTAAGTCCTGGACTTCCCTGGTGGCGCAGTTGTTAAGAATCCGCCTGCCAATTCAGGGGACACGAGTTCAAGCCCTGGTCCGGGAAGATCCCACATGCCGCAGAGCAACTAAGCCCATGCACCACAACTACTGAGCCCACGTACCATACGTGCTCTTCAGCAAGAGAAGCCACCGCAATGAGAAGCCCACACACGGCAACAAAGAGTAGCCCCCGCTCACTGCAACTAGAAAAAGCCTGCACACAGCAACCAAGACCCAACACAGCCAAAAATAAATAAATAAATAGTTTTTTTTTAAAAGCCCACATATTAAAAAAAAAAGATCAGTTAAGTCCTAAGCATATGACTTTAATTCAATCAAAATGGGCTTTTCTTTTTAAATAGCCGACTTATTTTTTGTTGTTTAATAGGAACCTGTCCAGAGGGAATCCCAAAATAGTTCTTTTTACCCCAAAAGTAACACCAACCAACTCCACATTGGCCTAATATGATAGCATCAAAGCACATTACAATGTCTTTGGCCAGACAGTTCAACTGGTACTACTGAATTTTTAGCATGAATTATTACAACTATATATTACTTGTGCAAATGAAATAAAAACATTTTTCCTTAGTAAGGCTCAGAGTTCTCCAAAAATTCAAGTTCTTAAAATGAATTCAAATTTGATCATTTTTCCTAATGCTTTAACATATCTTTAATACAATATTCACTGTGTTATATTCATATCTTTAATAACACATATTCAGTTTGCTACATTTATTCTAATCAAGATGAGCTACTCTGTGCAATATTACAGGACTCATATCGCAAACTGTCCAGACACATATACCTTGTTCCTGGCTATAACAGAAAGTAAAAACATTAATAACTAACAAAATGATAGATGTTGATATATAACATCAATGAAAAGGAAAAGAAAATGTAGTGAAAATAAATGACTTTGTAAAAACATAATTTTTGCAAATATTTGTAATATATAAGGTTATTGTCATGGGATTTCTAAAGTAACTTACAAAACTAAATTCTATCACATAAAGAAACCTACAGAGGTAAAGACATCACTTACGAACAAAACAATGTTCTTTAATCTTATATTCTGGGTGGGTTTTTACTACCATCTAGTGTTATACCTTAAAAAATACTTTCTTATAAAAATTCAAAGTTACAAAAGATATTTTATAATATCACTCAAACATTACAAGAAAACTTAATGAACTGTAAAAAAAAATCACAATATGGAAAATAGCTATTTTTAAAAAAGCTGTTTTATATAAGAAAACATTTTCATGACCCCTTAAAATTTTTGTTACATTACTAATTACGTAATTAGTGATGTTCTACATTAAATCCTGACAAGGGCTACCAAATATGTACCCAGCCTGCTTCAAAAGACAAGCTAGTTACTACACAGATTCAGCTCATAAAAGTTAACCAATGCACTCAAAAAGCCAGATAATTACACCATAAAATCACTGTCAATGCCCCTTCCAAGCCCTAGGTCTATGAAGGAATTTTCTCTTCATGTGATGCCTTAAGTTCACTGCTAACATTCTAAGTTCCATAAAAGAGAGCAGAGCAGAATAAGGTTATGCTCCTTAGAAGCATACTGTTTCCTATTGAATTCCATCCTTGAACTTACCAAGTATCAAATCCTCTTGTGAAACAAACCGCAAACTATCAAAAATACGAAGAGGTTGAAAAAGAAAAAGATGAAGCCAGGGATACACATTCTCTTAGTGGTTCCAGAGATTTTCTCTTTGGTTAGAATATCTTACTGTGCTAGAAATTATTTTCTCAGTCTATGGAATCTAAAGGTGAATCAGAAATTATTTAATCTGCTCTTAGCAAATTAACAATTTGGAAATTCTGTGGATTTTATTTCAGCATGGTTTTGCCTACAGTTTTTATTACCACAATATTATAGTATTAAGTTTGATGGCATTAATCATGTTGGTTTTTAAAAATGGCATAAAAATATTGTTCCCATGACATATACAAATAGATTATGGACCATACCTTTTTAACCCTTCCCATACAAATAGAAATAATAATCAACTTTTGAAATTGAATGTAATAAGATCATCCTAAATGTATCATGTCTACAATTACTCACTTGAAATGACCTTTCCATTGTAATAGCAAAGTAGTATTCTCTCCTGGGATATCTTCGCTCACAAACCAATACTTGATTGCATATTCTGCCCTTTTCTCCTGTTTGCTTGGTAAACAACTTTCTCCCAATCATCTGTGAGGAAACAGCTTTTGCTTCTTCTGGACTAAAATAAGAAAAAGAACTCAAACTCTTTTCTCCTCCAACTGAGAAAAACAAAAGCATATGACAGCCAAAATCTTACCTCATCTAATATTTAAATCTCAGTATTTTTATCAATTCAATAATAAGGGGCATCTTTTACAAATATACATTGTTTTCTTTAATAATGATGTCTGTATGTGTAAAACATAACTTACGAGAAAACTATCTTCACTCCCCCTTTGAGGCCACTTTCAAATGTTCCTTTTCCTCTACCACCAGCTAAAACTTGTGCCTTTATCACAACATCTTTTGAACCTAGAAGAAAAACACTTCTATTAGATACAAAGCATGGAGCAGTATGTAACACACAATATTTTGTTATTAAAAATACATATTAAGCAGTGTTATTAAATGTAGTAAAGTCTCATTTACCCACAATGTCAAAAAAGGAGGCATTCCATGTATATATATTTTCTGATACTGAGGTTTTGTTTGTTGGTTTTTTGTTTTTTTGTTTATTTTTTGTGGTACGTGGGCCTCTCACTGCCGAGGCCTCTCCCGCTGCGGAGCACAGGCTCCAGATGCGCAGGCTCAGCGGCCATGGCTCACGGGCCCAGCCTCTCCACGGCATGTGGGATCCTCCTGGACCGGGGCACGAACCCATGTCCCCTGCATCGGCAGGCGGACTCTCAACCACTGCGCCACCAGGGAAGCCCTTATTTTCTAGATTAGAACACTAAAACATTCACCACCTAAAGACCCACAAACTTAAAAAAATGAGCCACTCATATTAAGCCATTTCTGAAAGCATACTGAAAATAATTTTACCTTTCCCTGATACTTTAAATATCTAGTACTTTGCAAGGTACTAGAAGTACAAAATTGAGGGTCAAATGTCTTCCCAACAATTTCTTCCCTCTATTGATATGTAAACTTACTACACTATGACAATTTGAGTTATAAATGCTGCTTTGAGTAGAAATGACTTTCAGGGAAAGTGCCACTATTGATACCAATTCACATTGTCCCACTAACAGAAAGTCCTGTTAATATACATTCTTGAGCTGTACTGTTGTGAGAGGACTATCAGGAGTTAAGGTATGTTTATCAAAAGATTCTAGAATGTTACACTTCCAAGTCTTTAAAACATTTTTTAAGAAATACTCTGAATTTTTCTTCTTTAACAGGTAAACTGGTCTCTCTCTTTTCTTCCCCTTTCTAACATGCTGAAGAAAATTACCAAACTAGCTGTTTAAGCCTACGTACTACTCTTCATGACCCAGAGCAATACATCTTAGAGGGGCATTCTGTCTCCCGAGACAGGCAGAATTTCAAAGCCTCCTCATGTCGCTTCTCACGGTATTTTGCCCATACTAGCAGTGTAACACCAATATTACATTATGAAAAACAATTAACCTTTGAGGTCAGGGTTAAGGACATTGTCTTATTCGTTGTATCCCTAGCACAAAGCAGTTCCTGGGATATAACCACCACTCCATAAATGTGTATCTGAATAGGCTAAAGATGGGAATTCTACTACTGGGGAAAGGCCACTTTCTAATGCGCATATACCAAGCTGAACGAGAGCTGATCAAGGAGGTAACAAATAGTTTGTGATCAAAGAAATAAGAAATGACCAAAAGTTAATACTTAAACAATTACTACAAAACGTTTAGAAAATTAATGATATAAATGTGTCCACACTGGAAACGTACACTTAAGTCAGAAGACAGCCCTATGAATCAGTCCAGGCAGTTTCTTTTTAAAAAAACCCTCTTTCTCATACTCCACATCCATTCAGTCAGGAAATCATAGTGGTTCCACCTTCAAAATGTATCTAGAATCTTGACCACTCTTCATCACCTCCATTTTAGGCCCTGGTCCCAGCCACCATCACATCTCACCTAGATTACCCTTGTCCCCAAAAGAATATTCTCAAAGCAGCAGCCAAAGTGTACATATAACTCCTCTACTTAAAACCTTGCACTGAATGCCCACTTCACTCAGAGTTAAAGCCACAGTCCCTACAATGGCCTCAAGGCCCTGTGTAATCCCCCAGCACCCTTGCCCTTTGTATCATGCCCTCTTCATTGTTCACTCCACACCAGCAACTCTAATCTTCCTGTTCCTGGGCATGTCCCTCCCTTCCTTTAGGACTTGGCACTGATACTCCCTCTCTCCCTGAATACCCTTCATCCATGTATCCGTTTGGGAAAGGTCCTCATTCCCTTCCAGTTTTTCTTTAAGTCTAAATTGTCCATCAGACTTACCTTAATCACCCTACTTAACACTGCCAACTGCCCACCCATGACCAATCCCCCTTAGCCTGCTCATTTTTTTTCATAGAAGTCATCATCTTCGAACATAACATATAATCTTCCCATGTTTATCATTTTTGTTTTGCTCCCCCACTAAAATTTAGACTCCAGGAGGGCAGAATCTTTGTTATGTTCATTGATGTTTGCAAGGTCCTGGGAGGGTTCCTAGCACATAATATTTTCTGAATGATAAATAAAAGAACATTTAGAAATCAAGAGAATTCTTATGAATCTAGATCTCCCACTGCTCTTGAGAAACACAGAACTGGAAATCCTGGGCCCTGCAACTGGAACTGACCACAAGTGCCTTGTTTACACAAGACATCATTTCAATTTGCCACAGTCCCCACCATTCCCAAGTGCCACAACTAATATCAGATGAAGATTAGAGAAAGTTTAGAAATTTCCTTAAAATAACAATAATTTTCGTACTGAGAAAACAACAGGTAGCCTCAGGGACTATCGCAAATTAGAGAGTTCATGCCCGAACTAAAATGAGCAGCCACTAGTCATTCTACCTGTTTCTGGTTACCTGTCAAGTCAGTTTTCTAGTACTTCAGCAATATTCATTTATCTCCAAAAAGGATACCTATAATCCAAACAGTGTAAATGTAATGTAAAAATGGACAACAGTTAAACTGGTGCTCTGCTGGGCTAAATTCAAACATTCCTATTAATTAAGCTAGGAACTTAACATACTGAGCTATTAAGTAAGAGTAATGAAGCTCTATTTTTTCAAAAACATTTTATAAGACAGAAGGCTCTTCCCTAAAGCATCAATTTTCTTTTTTTAAGAAAATAAAATCTGTAAGGGCACAGATGATTCTTCAAAAATTCCTTCTAAAAAAGCCCTTCACGGGGACTTCCCTGGTGGTCCACCCTGGCCAGGGAACCAGATCCCACATGCATGCCGCAACTAAGAGCTCACATGCCATAACTAAGAAGTCCATGTGCTTCAACTAAGACCTGACACAGCCTAAATAAATAAATAAATAAATAAATAAATAAATAAATAAAAATTTTTTAATAAAATAAAAAAGACCTTCACAACAAAAGAAAAACAAAAACAAAAAAAAGTAATGACATACAATCTCATCAACTATCAAGACAGGGAGAAGAATCAGAAGATAAATCTGAGGACAAATGACTAAAACAAACATTTTATTCAATTCCATTAATTCAGTCAACAGTTACATCTACATACCAGACACTGCGCTGGAGTTGTAGATACAACAATGAGCAAATCAGTCTTGCTAGATTTCGCCCTTTGCTCTAGCCAGACAAGATCGTTTATGGATCCCAAGACTGTCTTTAAAATATATTCACCATCCCTCCTAGCTTTAGTCATTCACAAATGTTGTAAGTATTCCTCATTTACAGTCATCTAATAAAACACTGGAAAAAGGAAAAAGAAGGCAAAGTCCTACTCTATGCCATTAGAAATCTCCCTCTGGGCTGACATTCATTAATTGACACCCTCTGCATGTTTATTCACCCAGAGAGAAATTCTATGTTAACTATACTAGAATCCAAACTATATTTCCACAGTCAATAGGGAAATCATAAGAACTCTGCCAAATGCCTTACTGAAATCATATTTTCTTGTAACTACAAGAAGGAGGTGGGAATCTGCTCTTAGAACTGATCCCAAATTATAACTACTTCATTTCTCTGTGCTTAACAACCATCTCTTTGATAATCCATTCCAGAAACTTCATGATCTTCCAGCTCATCAACCTTCATTTGTGGACTCATATAGTCTTTTAAAATATTGGAATTAGATTCCTTTCTAACCATTCTTCCATCCCTAACTTCAGTTATTCACAACAGGTAAAACTTGCCTCCAGGACAGTGTTTTCCAACTTTTGTCACATCATGACACACACAGAAAATGACAGAATTTGTAGGGAATACTGGGGAAAGAGGTCAGAGCTATTTTGGGAGGAGTTACCAGCTATAGGGCTCAGTGGCCCCAGTCTCCATGTTAACTCAGCTTCTCTTGCCACCCACAAAGACAAGCAACAGTTTGTCACACCTGTAATGCATTTATGCCCTAGTATATTGCTTGATGAGATAAGACTTTTTAAATAAATGGGAATTAACATTTTATAAATTTTGCAGTAACTGAGAAGCAAAAATTAGCCAAAGTCAGCACTTGGAATTGCTAGCTAGATGGAAAGAACCAGGTATATTTCTAGGGCACCTCACATCACACCCTGTGCAATTATATCCCATAATCAATATCTTCTGATATTAATGACTCACCACACACACAAAAAAAAACTGTCTCAACATCCTCAAAGTAGCTAGGAAATACATCTTTTAAAAAGTAGTATTTCTGCTCCTCTAGACTTAAAGGTCCTTATTAGTCACTAATCCCACTCCCATACTACAATCATCATTTGCAGCCTTCTTTGACAAAGACACACTTTCTAGATAAACAAGATACCTTCTGTTCCAAGGAGCTGAAAATCAGAGCTGCCTACCTGCTCCTTACTACTTGTAAGTCCTGGTTCCACAGAATTTGCCAGAAATACTCACAGTTACAGTATATCCTACATATATTAACTATTCCTTTTTCTACAGCTAAAAATCATTAAAGATTTTTACAATGAGTAAAGAAATCAAGAAACGCATCTGAAAAAATCCTACTCGTTTTATGAAAAAGTTTCTACACAAATTATTTTTTTCTGACAAAATAGTGAAATTTGACTAAGTGAGAAAACATATGGAAAACTAATTAAGAAAACCAATTATAATAATTTGGAAACAGAAAAAGAAATACTAGCTTTCACTGACTTCATTAAATCAGGCCCTTTAATCAGTGGTATGAAAAACAGTTTATGCCTTCAGCATTATTAAGAAGGAAAGAACTGGTAAACAAAATATGCATCACTCAAGAGATTAAACTAACAAAATTAAAAGAACAAAGTCAAGGGTCTGAAATTCATCCTTAGGGATAGAAGGGTAGGATAAGAAAACCTTATACTTTCTCAATTACATTTCCAAATTTTCCTTCTTACTTAGCTAGGTCTTCTTTAGAAATTAACATTTAGGTCATACATATTAAGATTGAATCTCAAGAAGGTAGTTAATAAAGTGTCTTTGCAAGAAATACTACAGAAATACTATAAGAAAACATGAGTTTTCTTAAAGTCTTGACCCTTAAGAGCCTCTAACATACATAGCATTTTAAAGGTTAAAATGAGGTACATCTTTTACCATGGACAAGTTCAAACTACAAGTCACCATTAATTAACAAAAATTTCAGCAAAAGTAGTATGAATTTACATAAGGCCTTTGCTGAATAAAAAGAAGCTTGCTTGTAATCTGAATTAAAAGAATTTTTTCTAAACTTTTGACAAAATTCAACAACCATTTATGAAAAAAACCCTCCAGAAAGTAGGCATAGAGGGAACTTAGCTCAACATAGTAAAGGCAATATATGACAAACCCACAGCCAACATCATTCTCAATGGTGAAAAACGGAAACCATTTCCTCTAAGATCAGGAACAAGACAAGGTTGTCCACTCCCACCACTATAGTTCAACATTGTTTTGGAAGTTTCAGCCACAGCAATCAAGAAGAAAAGGAAATAAAAGGAATCCAAATCGGAAAAGAAGAAGTAAAGCTGTCACTGTTTGCAGATGACATGATACTATACATAGAGAATCCTAAAGATGCTACCAGAAAACTACTAGAGCTAATCAATGAATTTGGTAAAGTAGCAGGATACAAAATTAATGCCCAGAAATCTCTTGCATTCCTATACACTAATGACGGAAAACCTGAAAGAGAAATTAAGGAACACTCCCATTTATCACTGCAACAAAAAGAATAAAATACCAAGGAATAAACCTACCTAAGGAGACATGCAGAGAACTGTAAGACACTGATGCATGCAGAGAACTGTAAGACACTGATGAAAGAAATTAAAGATGATACAAGTAGATGGAGAGATATACCATGTTCTTGGACTGGAAGAATCAACATTGTGAAAATGACTATACTACCCAAGCAATCTACAGTTTCAATGCAATCCCTATCAATCCACCAATGACATTTTTCACAGAACTAGAACAAAAAATTTCACAATTTGTATGGAAACACAAAAGACCCCGAATAGCCAAAGCAATCTTGAGAAAGAAAAACGGAGCTGGAGGAATCAGGCTCCCGGACTTCAGACTATACTACAAAGCTACAGTAATCAAGACAGTATGGTACTGGCAAAAAACAGAAATATAGATCAATGGAACAGGATAGAAAGCCCAGAGATAAACCCACACACACACGGTCACCTTATCTTTGATAAAGGAGGCAAGAATATACAATGGAGAAAAGACAGTCTCTTCAATAAGTGGTGCTGGAAAAACTGGACAGCTACGAGTAAAAGAATGAAATCAGAACACTCCCTAACACCATACACAAAAATAAACTCAAAATGGATTAAAGACCTAAATGTAAGGCCAGATACTATAAAACTCTTTGAGGAAAACATAGGCAGAACACTCTATAACATAAATCACAGCAAGATCCTTTTTGACCCACCTCCTAGAGAAATGGAAATAAAAACAAAAATAAACAAATGGGACCTAATGAAACTTAAAAGCTTTTACACAGCAAAGGAAAACATAAACAAGACAAAAAGACAACCTTCAAAATGGGAGAAAATATTTGCAAATGAATCAACTGACAAAGGATTAATCTCCAAAATTTACAAGCAGCTCATGTAGCTCAATATCAAAAAAACAAACAACCCAATCCAAAAATGGGCAGAAGACCTAAATAGACATTTCTCCAAAGAAGATATACAGATTGCCAACAAACACATGAAAGGATGCTCAACATCACTAATCATTAGAGAAATGCAAATCAAAACTACAATGACCTATCACCTCACACCGGTCAGAATGGCCATCATCAAAAAATCTACAAACAATAAATGCTGGCGAGGGTGTGGAGAAAAGGGAACCCTCTTGCACTGTTGGTGGGAATGTAAATTGATACAGCCACTATGGAGAACAGTATGGAGGTTCCTTAGCAAAGTAAAAACAGAACTACCATGCAACCCAGCAATCCCACTACTGGGCATATACCCTGAGAAAACCATAATTCAAAAAGAGTCATGTACCACAATGTTCATTGCAGTACCACTTAAATAGCCAGGACATGGAAGCAACCTAAGTGTCCATCGACAGATAAATGGATAAAGAAGATGTAGCACATATATACAATGGAATACTACTCAGCCATAAAAAGAAACGAAACTGAGTTATTTGTAGTGAGGTGGATGGACCCAGAGACTGTCATACACAGTGAATTAAGTCAGAAAGAGAAAAACAAATCCCATATGCTAACACATATATATGGAATCTTAAAAAAAAAAAAAATGGTTCTGAAGAACCTAGGGGCAGGACAGGAATAAAGTCACAGACATAGAGAATGGACTCGAGGACATGGGGAGGGGGAAGGGTAAGCTGGGACGAAGTGAGATAGTGGCATGGACATACATACACTACCAAATGTAAAACAGATAGGTAGTGGGAAGTGGCTGCATAGCACAGGGGGATCAGCTCGGTGCTTTGTGACCACCTAGAGGGGTGGGATAGGGAGGGCGGGAGGGAGACACAAGAGGGAGGAGATATGGGGATATATGTATATGTATAGCTGATTCACTTTGTTATAAAGCAGAAACTAACATACCATTGTAAAGCAATTATACTCCAATAAAGATGTTAAATAAATAAATTAAGTAAGTAAGTTAAGTATGTATATGCCCTTCAAGCCAGCAGTTTCACTCCTGGGATTCTGTACTAAATAAATAAAACCATCAGTCCTTAAAAAAAAAAAATTGTTTCTCTGATTAACAATAAACAAAACTGTAAATTAAAAATCATGCTTCCTTGACATATTTACACTACCAAATGTAAACAGATAGCCAGTGGGAAGCAGCTGCATCACACAGGGAGAACAGCTCACTGCTTTGTGACCACCTAGAGGGGTGGGATAGGGAGGGTGGGAGGGAGACGCAAGAGGGAGGGGATATGGGGATATATGTATATGTATAGCTGATTCACTTTGTTATACAGCAGAAACTAACACAACATTGTAAAGCAATTATACTCCAATAAAGATGTATAAAAAAAAATCATGCTTCCAAGTCAAGGAAATCAAGGCTACCTCATTCAAAAACATATCATATAATATATGACAACTTTCTGATCTACATGCTCTCACTTTTGAAAGAAAAACCCATTCTAGAAACAAATAAGTACAAATAGAGATGAAGACTTTTACAATTTTAAACAGTTTAAAATGTTCCACATCTTTCTTGAAAAACTAATAAAAGCAAAGTCTCCACCAAAGCACATTTAAAACCATATTAATCAAATGTACATACAGAAGAGATTAATTTTGGTAATCTACATAAAATTGGTGGGATTTTAAATACTACTACTAAGAAAATGCAGTGTATAGCTATTACATTACTCATTACCATGTTCTCTTATTAAATCCTTACAAATATAAAGTGAAGCATACTTTCCAAACTCAAAATTTATTTTTTAATTAAAAGATTAATATAAATTCAAATTAACAAAACCTATTAAGGTTTCTGTTATCAATAAAATAATCTAATAAACATAGGCAACTATTTAATTCATTTAACGATATTAACATTTATTGATTACCTAAGTGTCAGGCCCTCTTCTAAGAGATTGGGATATATCAGTGAACAAAATAAGACAAAGAAATCCTGCTCTTATAGAGCTTACAATCTAATGCTCAACTTCTTTTTTCCCCCTTCTGGCTCTCTATTTTTCATGTCCAAAAAAAAGGACAGGAGAAATACTGGACCTCTCTTTACAATCGCATAAACAGGTAAGATTTTCTGTCACCATTTCCCTGAAGAATCATCACAGCCAGAATTTTCTTCCCCATAGTTGTAACTAAAAACAGGACTTCATAAGTCAGAAAGAGAAAGACAAATACCGTATGCTAACACATATATATGGAATTTAAGAAAAAAAAAATGTCATGAAGAACCTAGGGGTAAGACAGGAATAAAGACACAGACCTACTAGAGAATGGACTTGAGGATATGGGGAGGGGGAAGGGTGATCTGTGACAAAGCAAGAGAGAGGCACGGACATATATACACTACCAAACGTAAGGTAGATAGCTAGTGGGAAGCAGCCGCATAGCGGAGATCAGCTCGGTGCTTTGTGACCGCCTGGAGGGGTGGGATAGGGAGGGTGGGAGGGAGGGAGACACAAGAGGGAAGAGATATGGGAACATACGTATATGTATAACTGATTCACTTTGTTATAAAGCAGAAACTAACACACCATTGTAAAGCAATTATACTCCAATAAAGATGTAAAAAAAAACAGGACTTCAGCTTCCTGAAGCTTTGATTCTTAAGTTATCAGCACTACGGGGCGCAGAATAATCTCATAATAATTTTAGGATTTAACAACAATTTTAGGATTTAACAACAATCATAACAACAATTTTAGGATTTAACAACAATCATAAGTTCCACCTTCTCTTTTACGTTAATAAAACTTATTTTTTAAATATAAAATAAAAGCCAAAAGTTGCTATTAAACCAAAAGTAAAGTTCATATCTTATCAAAGATCCCATGTTGAGATGGCATAAGTTTTTCTTAATTTAGTACCTAATTTTTTGGCAATTGCATAAGCCTCATCTGGTGACTTAGCCACGTGTCCTTTGGGAATGGAGACGCCAGCTTCTTGCAACAATTCCATACTCATGTATTCATGTAGTGAGAGATTCCTTTGCTGTTGCTGCTGTATTTGGAGTCCATGGTTGTTAAATAATCCAGAACTTCCCAGAACCTAGAGAAATTGGGGACATATTTATACAGAGAGTGATTTAGCAGTAATTCTTGTTAAAAACACCTTCTCAAAATACTTTAGAGTACTCTGTTCTTCAAAACTATAACAAAATTGTTATATTAAGACATCAAAATATAATATTCAGAGTAAATTACAACACAAAACTAAGAGCTAATCTACTAGCTAATATCAAATATTACCCTTGTAGTTTAAACTATTTCCTCATCACCTCTAGTCCTTATCTTTTATTTGAGCTTTACTACCGTATCTCTAATGATCTACAGAGCATTTCTACCTCAATGCCAAATTTCGCAGATCTAAAACCAATCTCCTATTTCCACCAAATCAAAAATCCTTCCCATCTTTCTTCTCTCCACCATTCCTCCGGCACCTAACAAATTGCCTGACACTAGAGATAACTGAATGATTTGGTAGCATTAAGCTTTCGTGCATTCAAAGCTCAAACCCCTATTTCATCTGTAGTGCAATTTGTGGTGTGCTGCCCAGATCCTCCCTTGGGACCAAGGCATTCATAGCCCAGCTGCTGGGAGTGTTGGCAGCTGACAGGTCTCAGCTGAGTCCCCTCACTGGAGCCTCCCTGCCTTAAGTCATACCTCCTTTCCCAATGTCAGCCTGCAGCCAATGACTGGCCAATGAGGGTTAAGGGAAGGATGTAAAGACCTGGCACCTCACCCCAATTTGGGACAATTCAGGACCATCCTAGCTGCAGACCTTCCATAGGAAGAGCAGAGGTCCCCAATGCACTGCAACACAGTTCTATGACTCCCTCTATTCAGTCCTCCTTCCTTCACTCTCCCGCAGTTGTTGATCCAGAGATCACTTTCTAGTAAACCTCCTCCATGAAACTCTCCATCTAATAGTCTGCAAATTACAGCTCAGAGAAACAATCTGCAACATCATCTTTAATGCATTCCTTCTAAATGATTCCTTTAACTGGTGTCTCCTTTACAAACCCAGTTCAGGTGTATGTCCTTCACAACTGGACTGCGAAAGCTTCCAAGAAAGAAATGCCCTACAAACTTCCCTTTTTCAATCTACGTAGAACATTCATTCATTCAAAAACTTACTGAGCACCTAGACACTGGAAATACTGAGGTGAACCCAACAAAACCCTTGCACCTAAAGCTTACAATCTAGTGTGTATTTGTGTGTCGGGGGGAGGGGGACGCACAGATAATAAACAAAATACATCAAACAGTAGTAATAAGAGTAAGGAGATAGAAAATAAAAAAATAAGAAGTGCTATTTCATACAGCTGGAGTTTTCCCCACTAAAATATCCCTCAGTAGAGCTGAGTAAGAATTATTTTTTCAAAAAGAAATAAGTAGGAAACAAATAAGATGTACCTCTACCAGCTGAATAAGTCACTGATGAAAGACAGATGAGTATGAGAGCTGTCAGCCTCCGGTGGCAAGGCCACAACAATGAGAACTATTGAAGGAAGGATGCAATCAGGAAGATCTCTAGCACCTATGGTCCCAAAGCTCCACTAAGTCCGAGCCTAGCCCATCATTAACAACACACAGAAACACCTCCCTCCCTTTTTTCAAACTCCTCAATCCTATCAACTTTATATGGCAATATGTAGAACAAATTAAGTGCTATGAAAGCCTTGGAAAACTGCACTGGAATCACACATTTAAGTGTTATCCACCCATACATTCCCATTATCTCCACACAGAATACAGAATACTGAAACGTCGTACATACGAAACAGTATCATAAAAACTGAATTCAAAGAAATCTTATACAAAACAGTCTGATTCTTTTTTTTTTTTTTTTTTGCCATATGTGGGCCTCTCACTGTCGTGGCCTTTCCCGTTGCCGGACGCGCAAGCTCAGCAGCCATGGCTCACGGGCCCAGCCGCTCCGCGGCATGTGGGATCCTCCCGGACCGGGGCACGAACCCGTATCCCCTGCATCGGCAGGCGGACTCTCAACCACTGCGCCACCAGGGAGGCCCCAGTCTGATTCTTAAAGAGAAAAGTCTGCATCAAAATTACCTGGGGATGCCTCTAAAAATGCAGATTCCAGGGTCCCTCTTTCATCTACAAAATCAGAGCCTCTGGACTGGGCCACAAGAAATCTGCACTTGTAAACAGTTATTCAGCTGATTCTTAAGCACACTACAGTTTGAGAACCACTAGTCTAACAAATCAATCACATAGAATAGCAAGCTATTTCTGATTCATCTGGCAAGCTAAAATCCTGGATAACATTTCTCTTGGGTAGCTCAATTCCGTGATTTAGTTTCACTTCAATATTAAAAACCAACAACTTCCCAAACTTCGGTATACATCTACCTTGCGAAATCTCATTCCTGGGTATATACTCAACAGAAGTGAGTGCTTAGTCTACCAAAAGGCATATATAAGAATGCTCATAGCAGGCTTATTCATAATAGACAAAAAAATGGAAATGACTCAATTGCCCATCAATAGAAGAATGGGTAAATTGTAGTATATTAATATAATAGAATACTACAGAGCAAAAAAGAAAAAACCTACTGCTCACAAAACAATGGATTAATCTCACAAATATAATTTTAAGGGAAAGAAGACAGACACAAGAATACATACTTATATGATTTCTTTTTATATAGTTCAGACCCAGTCAGAATTAACATACAGTGATGGAAGTCAGAATAAGTGGTTACCTTCTGTTGGTGAGTATTGGTAAAGACAGTGCCTTCGGAGGGCTAAAAACACTGTATGTATATCTTGATCTGAATGGTGGCTACACCATTATGTACATGGACACGTACATAAAAATTAATCTAGCTACCCACTGAAGTTGTACATAAATTATGCACTTTGCTGTACATAAACTATACCTCAAAATAATAAAAATAAGGGGGAAAGGGGGAGTACCTAGCATAAGCTTGGCGAAAATAGTCATACACTGAAACATTTTTGAATGCTTATATACCAGACACTACCAGGAACACATAAAGAATGAGGCCAACCACAGAGTTCACAGATGTATAAATAAACAGCTGCAACACATATAAGAGCAATCACAGTCACTAGGTGGCACCTAATTAGCTGGACAGACCAGAAAAAAATACAATAGAGGCCTGATCCTAGATTAAAAAAAAAAAAAAAATCTAACATTTATAGAGGACACTTTGGGGACAACTGGGGAAATATGAATCTGACTTATACACTAGATATAAGTATTTCAGCAATTTTAAATTTCCTAAGTATGATAACTATATTGTGGTTATTTAGGAGAATGTCCTTATTCTTAAGAGACATACATTGAAACATCTAAGGGTGAAGAAGTGCCATGATACCTGCAACTTACTTTCAAATGGTTCAGCAAAAATAAATGAATATACTTTAACATACATACATATGTATATAAATTATATGACTGCATATCATATAATTTTTTTAAAGATAAAGCAAATGTGGCATAAAGTTAAATGTAGGTGAAGGCAATATGGGTGTTCAATGTACTGGCTGGAACATACCTATCAGTTTGAAATTTTTCCAAAAAAGGCTGAGGATAAATCCATGATGCAAAACTCTAAGTATAGGGCTTCCCTGGTGGCGCAGTGGTTGAGAGTCCGCCTGCCGATGCAGGGGACACGGGTTCGTGCCCCGGTCCGGGAAGATCCCACATGCCGCGGAGCGGCTGGGCCCGTGAGCCATGGCCGCTGAGCCTGCGCATCCGGAGCCTGTGCTCCGCAACGGGAGAGGCCACGACAGTGAGAGGCCCGCGTACCGCAAAAAAAAAAAGAAAAAGAAAAAACTCTAAGTATATTTTTATGGTTTCTTTCAAATATCTATATCTATTTTCAAATATCTTTATTTACAAAGCATTAGTAGTACTCATATGGTATTGCTGATAGCTTTTTATACCACTTTAAAGTATTTTTTAAATATCTGAAAAATTCTGATAATCCTTTCCTTGCACCACTAGAAGTTGTAACTTGAAATATCAGCTGTGAATTATGCTGGTAATACAAATCACTGCATAATCACAAAGATTCCCACATTTACGTATTTTTCTTTCCTCATATTATCACTTAGAAGACTCCTACTGCCAAAAGGCCACAAATTCCTGGCCAAATTCCTACCCCACCACCTATCCAATCACATACCTAGTTTAAATGATACTTAGTCAAAAGTGGAAAAATGTAGTTACTGGGGAGTATGATTCACAACAAACAAGAAGATACCTTAAATTATTTAACCTGAACTATTTTTACCAAATATACACTGGACAAAAGATACAGAGAAATTAGAAAAGGGTCAGAGAACTAAACAAAATGTTTAAGAGAATTTGCTAAACTCAGTGGGTGACTTTGAACAAGATTCCTTAGTCCCTGCACCTCTACGTCCCCATGTACGAAAGCAAGAGGTTAGACCCAATTTTCACTGCAGCACCATTTACAATAGCCAAGACGTAGAAGCAACCTAAATGTCCATCGAAAGACGAATGGATAAAGATGTGGTACACATATACAATGAAATACTACTCAGCCATAAAAAAGAATGAAATAATGTCATTTGCAGCAACATGGATGGACCTAAAGATTATCATACTAAGTGAAGTCAGTCAGAGAGAGACAAATACCATATCATATCACTTACATGCGGAATCTAAAAAAAAAAAAAAAAAATTGATACAAATGAACTTATTTACAAAACAGAAACAGACTCACAGACACAGAAAACAAACTTATGGTTACCAAAGGGGAAA
>NW_006793498.1:2074784-2083454 GCF_000442215.2 Lipotes vexillifer | reverse complement strand
GGGGGGGGGGGGGGAGTTGGAGCGATAAATTAGGAGATTGGGACTGACATATACACACTACTATATACAAAATAGATAATCAATAAGGACCTACTGTATAGCACAGGGAACTCTACTCAATATTCTGTAATAACTTGTATGGGAAGAGAGTTTGAAAAAGAATGGATATATGTATAACTGAATCACTTAGCTGTACATCTGAATATAACACAACATTGTAAATTAACTATACTCCAATATAAGATAAAAATTAAATTAAAAAAAAAGCAAGGGGTTAGACTAAGGTGATTCCAAACTCTAAAGCTATATTACTTAATGTGAGGGTGGAAGAGAAGGTGTTTAAGACAATATATTAGGCATCTCTATATGGAGAGATAAAGACTTTTAAAGGTAAATTTCCAAAAGTATAAAAACAGTGTTAAGAATGGAAACATATTTGTTCACAAAAGTCTCATTTTCTAAAAACTAGACAGCCCCCTTTAAGACCCATAAGAGGGAAGTTCAAGGCCAAAAAAGTATCACTTCTCCTATTAGGAAGCAAACTCACAGAATTCACTAGGTTGAAAGTATGAATAGCTTTAAAAAAAAAAAGTCTAAATCAATTCATTTATGGCATGTCTGAGGTTACTTCAGAACACAACCTAAAATTCTGGAATTGACTTAGGAAGCTAATCATGCCCTTCCACAAGTTTATCAGTGTCAATGTTGGAAAGAATTGTTTAATTCTTATGCTCTAGGAAAAACCGTAGAGCAGATTCAAGCACACAGGTTTTAGAGCCAGACACTTCTGGAATTAAGCCTCAGCTATGACCTCACCTGCTTGGTGACCTAGACCAAATTACTTGTTCTCTTAGCCAAGGTTTCTCCATCAATGATGTGGAAATTAATGACTGACTTACAGTGTTGCTGAAAAGCCTACGGAGAGATTACATGTAAAATGCTTGGCACAGTCCCTGGCCTACAATAAATGCTCCAACTGAGCCCTCCTACAACCAAGTTCCCTTACTGAACTTATGATTAATCTCTCTATCCAAAAGCTTATTCCCTTTCTTGTTCCTTCCAACTTCAATCCTGTGCTAACTGAACACTAATCAACCAGAGTCAGATGACTAAAACTGCTGTTCTGATAACATCATTAATGCACTAAAATTGCTATTGCAGATACCATCATTAAAGTACAAAGTCAGGTTGTTTCTCCAGGGCAAGATGAGTTAATAGGCCCCCAAGCCATGGACCATTTGGCCAGAGAACCATAAACAGTAGACAACCTGACCCTCTGAAACTAGAATCAAGAAATGTCACAGAAGTTACACAAGCCAATGATTAATCCCAGCTTCTGTGTTCTTCCCCTTTAAAAACAACTCCTAACTCAAAGACCAAGTTGTAGCGGATTTGTGTCTTGTCCACACTCCCTTGCTTGGCGCGCTGCAAATAAACGCTTACTTTGCTGCAAACAACCCCTGACAGTTTGGCTTTCTGTGCCACGGGCACACAAGCCCTTGCTCCGTTACTTAAACACACACACACCCTGTGTCTATCATAAACACACACACACACACACACATCCTGCGTCTATTATACACACACACACGCACACACCCTGCGTCTATTATACTATATTCCATGCAAAAATGAAGTGATCCAAAAGACTATCTTATTTCCCCAGTTGGTAAGCTGGTAAACATCATGTCATTACCGCTATTAAACAGAACAGTACACCACTATTCGGGGGAGATGGGAAACTTCCCGGCCTCGTCCCAGAAAAGGCCAGTCAGCAAGCACGGCTGGTTCTGTGAAGCCACTCCTACGTGTGACAGCTTCCAGGAGACACAAAAGTACATCTGAAGGGCATTTTCCCCCTCCCCAAAGAGGGGCCGCGGAAACCTCTACCCACCGCGCCGGACGCCGGAGCAGCAGGAGAAAGCGTCCGGCCGCCACCTCTCCACACGGAGCCCACCCTGGCTCCCCGCCGCCCCCTCAGTAACTGGGTAAGCAGCCCTCGCCAGAATGCTGGAGCTCCTGGCAAACTTAAGCCTGGAACAGAAAAGCGCAAACAAGAGCCCGCTCGCAGTCCTGGCGGGCAGCACTCCCGGGCAAGCCGCCCGCCGGTCCGGCGGGGCACCCCCTGATACCCAGTCACCGACTGCGGAGTGACCCCGAGCCGGGCCCCGGATCCCCTCACACCTCGCCCACAGGAGCCAGTCCCCCACCTCGCCCTTTCTCCTGCCGACCCTCAAAGCGAGGGCGGGCTGGGCCGCAATACCTGGGCAGCGGCCTGCAGCGCCGTCCGGGACCGGTGGCTCCTGAGGGTGGCGGCAGCCAACAGCCGGCTGCAGAACATGGAAGCCGCCATTTCTGAGTCCGACCCAGGCTCCTGGGCACCGCGCGCAGGCGCAGAAGCTCTAGGCGGCTCTCTACGCAGCGGCTCCCGACACGCGGCCCGCCCCTGGCTCCGCCCATGGGGCGGAGTCTCGGGTTAACTGCTGCTGCGGCTCGACCCAGGCAGGCAAAGCAGGAATTGCTACTGAGAAGCTGGACATGGCGGGCGTAGAGCAAACTTTGACCTTTGTAACTGTTCACCGCAGCCTCAATATACGACCTTCGGCCATCGCTCAGCAACCTTAAGTTTTCCTAGCGAAATGTAATAGAGAGACGACCAGCGCCACCACCTGTGTGATCTTAAGTTCTCTGAGCCTCAGGTGCCTCATCTCTTTAAGATGGGGTTCATTCAGAAAATAAGAACTGCATGTCTGTTTTGTGCCAAACACTGCAGTTGAGCTTTGGGATACAGCAGTTGAGTAAAACAGAGCGGATCTGCCCTCTAAGAGAAGATGCTCAGCCACTGGTTACTGAGAACTGTTGCCGGGAGACACCTCTCAGCTCTGAGGAACTGCTCCAAAAAGGTAAGGGAGGAGCCAGGTTGTACAGGAGTTTTTTGGTGGGGAAAAAAAAACATGTAGTCGAACATGAAAGGATCACTGCTAATCACAAAGAGCAGACATCTCAAGTTAATGATTTTAGTGCCTTTCTAGGTATGGGAAGATGCAAGGATCTGGGTTCATTGAAATTATTCCTCAGAAATGCATCTTAACTAACTAGGACCAGTATCAAGAGCACAGAATGCTTCCTGTTTTTCTCCATCCTGAATTCCCCTCGGGGCACACCCAGGAGAGGAGGTGTGTGTGTGGGGGGCTCCGGTGGCTGATGATGGCTTGATCCTTGGGTAAGTGGAATGGGAGGCAACATTCGCTATCCACATTACCAACCCAGAGGATGTATCAGAATCACCTGGAAAGCTTTTTTTAAAAATACTTTCACCAGAACCCATCTAAGGAGTGGAGTCAGGGCATCTCTATTTCTTAGAGTTCTGCAGGTGAATCACATGCACACATTGTTCATGGAAAACCCTGAAATGACACGTGCCCCACCAAAGAGTTGACCACTGGACAAATGACTGGGTGCCTATTCTGCCCTGAACAGTGAGCTTTAAAATGTGTCAAAGCGATTTCTGTGGGCAAGATCTTAACCTAAGAATAAGTGGGCGTTGCTGACAGACATTAGCCAGGCTCTGGCACCTACCTCTGATGCACAGTGACCCGATCCATGGAACAGCACTGTGCAAAGAAAAAGTGAATCTAAAACAAGCAGCCTATTGAATTAGGGAACGGAAAGGAGCTTTTTGCATCCCCCCTTCCCCCCCACCACCCAAATCTCTTAAGTTCTTAAAGGTAGGACTTTCTTAAAGACTTTATTGTTTCATTGACACTCATGTGGGAACTGACCTCAAGGCTCCTTTCATCGCTAATTGATATTTTGTGCAGTTAGAAACAGGAAGGGGGAAACAGACATTAGCAGTTCAGATGTCTCTTGCTCCACCTTTCTACTGCCCAATCTAACCAATCAAATAAAATCTGGATAATGTCCCAAAACCCAGCATTTAGACCTACCGGTTTCTGTTAGGAACAGCTATCCCATCAGATATGAATAGAGCTTATACTTATTTTCAAGCCAGCTCTTTTTAATTGACAGTAGACACAGTAGTTGAGCTACCAAGTACCACCAACCGTCTGAGTCCAAGGCCAGCTATTTAAAGGCACGTGGGTAAGCCCAGAATAAGTCAGCATACTAAAATAAGATGTAATGCTATAGCCCGGCTAGGATCCTGACTGGGTTAACTTTGCTTCACAAGCTTCAAGTCGGTCATAGGTGATTCATTAAAGAAAACATCTCCACGGCCATGCCCTCTGCAATACTAGCTCAAAAACAAGAACAGCAACAGCAGAAGTAGGGAATAGGAGCAGGAGTGAGAGAGAGCACATGCAGGTCCCATGGGCCCCAGCTCCTTTGGAAGCGTAGGCAAGGAGGTGGGAGCAAACTCGTCCCACAGCATTTCTTGGCTGTGCTCAGAGCTCTGTACCTCTAGATAGGTAGCTAAAATGATGATGGGTGTCATACCTGCTAAGTGCTTCACCACTACACAACGAGCCTTAAAAAATGAAATCATTTTATCAAGAAACTACTTTTTGCACAGCAAAAACTTGTGCAGTCCTTATCTACAAGGATCTTAGAAACTAGTAATGAGCAGTAAAGGATAGCAGAATGTGATTAAGGAAAATAGACGCTGAGGTCTTGGTTTGCTTTTTTTTTTTTAAGTTGGGAGAGGTAGGAGGGAGAATCCTTGAGGAAGAGGGGAGAGGAAGAATTGTTCTTCGGGTACAATGGCATTCCTATCCTTAACCTTTAGTCTCCCACTTTGTCTCTTCCTTTTACTAGGTGATTAATGGTAGGATGGTATGCAGGAAAAAAGGCAAAAGAAATTTCCTGAGGGAAATTTAATTTTTAAATTAAATTTTTCACAGTTTTTTAAAAACATTAAAGGTTTACACCCTCTACATTTCAATGCCCAGAGCAAAGCCTTAGCTAAACTGTCCTATTGTTAACTATAGAATTAATAGAATTACAAAGTGCTGTAGAAACAACTTGCAACATATCTGCTTACCCCAAACTTCTGAGGGCTAAGATGAATAATAGCCATCTACTGAACACTTAGTTTTTAGTGCCAGATTCTTACATCCATTTTCTTTCTTTTTTCTTTTTTTCCCCTATCCTTTATTTTGCCGTGAGACATTTTCAGAATTCTCTGGTTTTCATCTTACTCCATTTTACACATCCAACCTCTGAAAGAGAAAGAAACTAACCAGATATATACAGTCTCTTGAACTAAAGTTTGGGGGTGAAGGAAGATCAGTAACACAACATGGGACAGCTGGATGTTTACACAAGATTTCTTTTAGTTCTCTTGAAGCCTCAGAAATGGTAGAAGGAGAAACCTTATCTAGCCCACCCTTGAATGGCAGTGGCAACAGAGAGAGAAACATACATTTGCATATTAATCCTCACAACAAATCCTGCATTTTACATAAAGGAAAACTGAGGCTCAGAAACAGTAAGTAACTTGCCCAGTGTCACAGCTTTTACTTGGCTGTTGCAGCACAATATTTGAACCCAATTCTGGGTGGCAGGATGAGAATTTGAGATAACAACTGAGATTCAAATCTTCCTCTTTAATCCTTTACCTTTCACACCATTTAGATAAAAGTATTCATCACCTAAAGAAAAAGATGATAGTGCAGACCAGCAGAGGACAGGTTTTAAATTGCAAGTTCAAGGGCCTTGAATTGCAAGAGACTGAACTTTAAGTCAAAGTCCAGTAGGACTCAAGGAAGGTTTATGCCTCAGAAATAGAATTGGAATTACCTTGCCCCTCGATGGGCAAGGGCAGGAGAGTAGAAGGGAAGCAAGACACTCTCTGGTGGTTCCTTGAGGAAGGTCCCCTTGCTGTGTACTTGCCAGTGGCACTGTCTCCAGGACAAAAGGCAATTCCACCCCCAAAGAGATTCAGGAATCTAAAACAAGGAGCACTGGAGGGAGATTCAAAAATCCCTTGAGTACAGGGATGGCACAGCGGTGGAAACCTCTGGCAGGCTGGTGTACCCCTGCAGATGGAGCTGAATAATATTCTCAGGATTTGGGAAAGTCTACAAGGGCTTTCTGAACCCTTGAGAGTTATGTCCACAAGCATGGAGAGCCAGCAGGCCAGAACAAGAAAGGATAGACCTGTAAGGAGAAATGACCCAGAGCATACAAGAAGAGGGTGTATCAGTATATGCCAGCTTAGTTAAGTATATGCCAAGGACTAGATGTTCCCTGCTGATCTGTCCTGCATGTATCTCCTGGATCTAAAGAGGAGGGAAAGAGATCGATCCTAATTTAACAAAGGTTAAGTTTCTGGCACTTGATGCAATAACAGTTAATAATAGAATTCAAATTCAAATGTAGAAAAATATATAAATGTTTTCATAAACATGAATATATGGAATGAACTTGGAATCACTGCACCACTGGTTCTCAACCTTGGCTGCCCCTAGCATCACGTGGAGAGCTTTTAAAAATACCTTTACTTGGGCCCCACCACCAAAGAGTCTAATTCAGTTGTCCAGGGTGGGTCCTAGAGTGGTATTTTGTAAAAGTTCCCCTAATGTTTCTGATAAGCACCCAAAGGTGACAACCACTTCTGTCTTGCTCTTTCTATGATCCTCTCTGTCTCACTGAGGGAAGGAGCTCAGTAAGGGAGGAGGCAGCCGCCGTGGATGAGCATTGGATTTAAAGTCAATAGACCTGGATTTGAATTCCAATTTGGCCACCTGCTAGCAGTATGGTCTTAAACAAGTTGTTTACTCTCTCAGAGTTTCAGGTTCTACATTTGTAAACGTGGGTGTATTCATTTCCAATAGCTGCTGTAACAAATTGCCACAAACTTGGTGGCTTTAAAACAACAGAAATTTATCCTCAGTTCTGAAACCAGAAGTCCAAAATCCTTATCATTGGGCCAAATTGAAGGTGTCAGCAGGGACATGCTCCATCTGGAAGATTTAGGGGAAAATCTGTTCCTTGACTTTTCCAGCTTCTGGTGGATACTGGCACTTCTTAGCCTGTAGCCACGTTACTTCAACCTCTGCCTCCTTCTCTTCTATCTGTGTCAAATCTCCTTCTGCTTTTCTCTTATAAGGATACATGTACAGTTAGGGCCAACCATAATCCAGAATGATCTCATCTCAAAATCCTAGTTTAATCTATAAATGATAGTTACATGAATTGTGTTATCAACAGTTATAATTGGAGATGGCAAGAAGTAAGGGTGCTTGTTAAGTAACAATTGGTTGGGGTCCAAAATAGTGGCATAGTTACAAGGGAAGACCTCGAGACCATAAGTCTGCAGCTGGCAGGCGTTATTCTGAATAGCTGGTGGTGTTGTTAGGTCTGGTACAGTTCAAAGAAAGTTCAGGTTTTCCGTGATACAGAGATGTGTCTGAGACCAGATTCTCAATGGCCGCCCGACTCCATTTTGGTCTACCTGAACTGTGATTACTCCATGAAAATTTCAATTCGTCATCAGAACATGCACCTTTTGTGAGTGCACTAATCACACACATGTGATACAATGAAAAGGACACAACTATGCATGCATCTAGCATGTGGATAATAGTGTGGAATATAGAGCTTGACTGCCTGGACACAAATCCTGGCTTTACCACTTTATGACTTTCGGAAAGTTTCTTCAACTTTTCATGCCTCAGTTTCTCTACCCTTAAAATAGATGTACAGGGACTACTCTAGCGGTCCAGTGGTTAAGACTCTACACTTCCAATTCAGGGGGTGCAGTTTCAATCCCTGGTCTGGGAACTAAAATCCCACATGCCTCGTGGCCAAAAAAATACACACACACACACACACACACACACACACACACACATAATAGTGAAAAAAAATAGATGTACATCATTACCAGCCCTAAAGTCATCATGTAAATGAAATGAGTTAAATTGGGTAAAAGTACTTGAAATAGTGGCTGGAGTAAGTGTTCAACAAACGTTAGCCCAAATTGTGAAGGAACATGAAAAAAATACAAAGTTAATAGTTCTGGAATCCAGATCTATTTCTGGTAGGATGGTCTCTATTGAAAAATGGATTATATTTTATTTTCTCCCCCCCAAACAGGAGAAGAATGGTACCAGGGTACTACAAGATTAAACAATGCTATGTTCCTCTGTGTTTAGTTATTAAGTAGAGCCACCTGTTATAAATAACTCTACTCCCATTGTCTTGAGTGCTCTTTGCCCTTCTCCTAGGCAGTGTTAAGAGCAAGTTAACTTGAGGTTTCACCTAATAGAGAAACCCAAGGAGCAAGATGACTAGTAAAATCAGAAATGTGAGTTAGTGGGAAAGGGCATACAATAGGAAAAATGCCCAAGAAGATAAAAAGGGAATCCAGTCTCCCTCCTCTCCAGCCCCTGCCCAACACAAACACACACACACACACACACACACACACACATACATACATACATACATACATACATACATACAGGGTAAATGGCAGAAGTCACAGCAAGAAAGAGTATTTGTTTTTCCTCCATCCCCCACCATGATACAATGAGGGTGTGATGTTAGGAAGAGGCTGAAACTAGAACAGTGTGCAGTGATGTTTTGGGAGAAGAATTTCCTTGCGAGCTGAATGTCTGTCAAAAATGCACAGTTTTGAGGGCTTCCCTGGCGCGGTGGTGGTTGAGAGTCCGCCTGCCGATGCAGGAGACACGGGGTCGGGCCCCG
>NW_006793498.1:2048124-2074356 GCF_000442215.2 Lipotes vexillifer | reverse complement strand
GTCCAGGAAGATCCCACATGCCGCGGAGCGGCTGGGCCCGTGAGCCATGGCCGCTGAGCCTGCGCGTCCGGAGCCTGTGCTCCACAACGGGAGAGGCCACAACGGTGAGAGGCCCGCGTACCGAAAAAAAAAATAATAATACACTTTTGAAACCAGCTTAGCTCACTAGAATGGCTGTTTCTCATGTGTTTCTTTGAGTGTAGGAAAATAAAATCTTCCAAGGGAGTATCTGCCATAGTGATCTTTGTCTTCTGTTAAGTTGTACTAGGACTCCAAAGAGCAGAAAGTAATTTTTTAAGATGCAGGGGAGGGGAGGATCTGGCCATGGTAACAGATTTTTCCCATTACCTAGCAATGTAACCTTGGGGCAGTCAAGTAACCACCTTATGCTTCAGATTCTTATGTGTAACATGAGAGAATGGACTAGGTATCCTCTGGGGTCCCTTCTGGTACTAAAGTGCTCCCATTCTGTAAACCACCATAAATTATCCCTTATTCCCCCAACAACCAACACAGGATAAACTAAAGTTGTTTCCTCAAATCCAAGGCTTTCCAGACCCCTGCTAGCTCTCCCTTGTTTCTTTAACAAATTCGGAAAAGCTACACCAAAGTATTACATGTGACAAATGATCATTCTTTTTCCTGACCAGCCTGCCCTGTGATCTGGCAGAGAAAAAAATGCACCACTCCTGAGAGACATTGTCCAAGGAGAATGGCACACCTAGGCGGAGACAGGTATTGAATATAGAAAATGAGTTCTCTTTCCTGTGCAAACATGACAGTGCCAACTGAAAGTAGAGCATACTGTCCATCCTCTGGCCATGATGCTAGTCGCTATGACAGGCCTGAGGCTCTTATTAGTTGAGGTATGCATTTGCAAGATTGCTGGCCAGGTTTAGGTATGCAATTCTTGGCTATGTACCAGGGCTAAACTAGATATTCATTCATTTATTCATTCATTTAGTGCCCATCCAAGCAGAGCAGTGTAGTAGTGAAGAGCATGGACTACAAAGCCAGACAACCTGGGCTACAATTTCAGCTCTACCATTAGTGTCCATGTGATGCCAATTAAGATGTTAAAAAAAAAAAATCCATGTGATGCTGGACATTAACTTCTCTGTGCCTCAGTGTCTTCATTGACAAGCTGAGGATGACTGCTGAGTACCTACTTCAGAGGATTGTCATGAGGGCCAAATAAATTCATAAATATTTAGCATTTATAACAGTGCTTGGCACATAGCTCTCAAAATATATTACTTATTATTGTTGTCATTGTTATTATTATTATTTTTGGCCACACCATGCAGTATGCAGGATCTTAATTCCCTTACCAGGGATCGAACCCATGCCCCCTGCAGTGGGAGCTCAGAGTCTTAACCACTGGACCACCAGGGAAATCCCTGTTATCATTACTCTTATTTGTAGGTCCTAAGTTTCCAAATAAATAAACCACTTAGGAATTACATGATTATGCTTAGAATATAGAACATAAGCACGAGGGTTTTGTCTTTTTCATTACCATAGGACCTTTATGAGTCAATTACATATTTTAGACACTCAATAAATGTTCACTGAATAAGTCAATGACCTAATTAATGAAATTAATCTAAAATTAGACAGCAGGTTAGCCAGGCACATGGATAATTTTCAGATTGTTGATTTGAATGTAAATATCAATTTTGAGTTTAAGAATTTTATCTTGAAATTAACTGGTAAAGGAAACTTGTCATTTTAATTTCTTGTCTTTTTATTATCTGAGCAAGAATTTTATAAAGCTTATTCTGATAAATAGTAGAACATTTCATCATGGCATTGCAAGGCCTTGGGTAAGTGCATTATAACCAAAGTGTTTCAAAGTGTGATCCAGGCATTGGGAAAAATTGTTAAGAAATGGTTTGCAGCCATCCTATATATCGGTCAGGAATTGTTCATAGAATTTATGCATCAAATGAAACAGGAGTATCATTTCTATACAAATCTATAGAAGCTAGTATATACCTGAATTAATTGTTGCATCTTCTGTGTTACCTTTCTGAGGTTGTATCTAACTTTGATAAATGAAATAATACTCATCAGTTGATGTGAGCAGGCATTTGAAAATAAATTCACTCAGACCTTAAATTTAATTTTAATTATTGTAGATTGACCTGTAGAACTCTAACACATTTGTATAATTAGTGCACTAAAAGGAAAAAGAAGACAAACAATCCAATTGAAAAATGGACAAAAGAGGCTTAATTAATTCTCACTGGAGTGTGGGATATCAAAATTGTACCTAAATCCTATTCTAAATGAGCCTTTAAATTATTTCTTTGTTTAGGAAAGCTTATCTAAAATCGCTCCATAAGACAGTTCCAGCCGGTTTTAAAATTTGAAATCCATCTCATTAACATGAAAAATGGCTTCCCTTTGGCTACTGGCCATGGTCAAGGGCTGTTGTACTCTTCGGCCCATTGCACCCTAAGTGAAGGATACAGAAGTGAAGGGAAAGCCTCCAATGTCCACTCCATCTTCTATGAATAGTAACAGTGCCAGCTGGTGTGAGTCATAACTCCTTGGCTCCGGTCCTGATAAGGATCAAGAATTCCAAAGGAGGTAAGTTTACAATCATTATAAGAATCTAGGCTAGCTATGCAAAGCAGACTAAACCAGCAATTCTCAAACTTTTTGGTCTCAGAATGCTTTTACACCCTTAAAGTTGTTGAGGATCCCAAAGAGTCTTTGTTGATGTGGTTATATCTATCAATGTTTACCATCTTAATTTTAATTTAACTGAGAAAATTTAGATTTACTTTAAAAATAACTATAATGACCTATTACATGTTAACATAAATAGAGTACTTTTTTGTGAAAAATAATTATTTCCAAAACAAAAAACATTAGTGAGAAGAGTGGCATTTACATTTTTTGCAAATCTCTTTAATGGCTGGCTTAATAGAAGACATGAAACAGCAAGATTCTCCTATCTGTTTCTGCATTCAGTCTGCTGAAATATGTGTTTTGGTTGAAGTGTATGAAGAAAATAGGTACAGATATGTAGTTGGGTAAGAGGGGAGTATTTTACTAGCCTTTTCAGGTAATTATGGATATTTGTCTTTGACACTACTGAAACTCAACAAGTGGTAGTTTCTTAAAGATGTGCTGCAACGTGGAATCTGAAACTATATCAACAAACTTTTCAGCATGTCATTTTGAAATCCACTGATCTATTGTAAATGTTGAATGAATCTTTACCCATGCATGACTTTCTACCGGTATGTATTGATCATTTGAAAAAGTATTTGTTCACTGATCTATGTAGCATTTGCAAATATTGACGTATTCATTATGAAATATTTTTACAATGACATTTGTTAATATCATCACTTATTTCATCAGAAAAGCCTTTAAATATTGGGAAGCTGTCCAGCTCAGGGTGGCAGATAAGAAGTTTTCCAAAATTCTAATTTGAAAACTTGAATTGTAGAATTTTAACAACAAAGAGTATCAGTTGTTTACCTTGAAGTGACAGGTTCACTTCATTCATTTTTGAGACAATATGTACGAAATACCCAAATCTGAAAATCACTGTTTGTCTATCACTCCTTCCTTGAAGTAAAACTGATGAGCCACAAAAAAAAGCTGCTAGTTCAGCTCACAGCCCCATTCCCACAATTGCTTTTCCTCAAGACAACCATCATTCTCCCGTTGCAGCAAAAAGCACTTCATGAACACATCCCATTTCATCACACAGAATATTAAAAAGACATGTACTCGTGGGTTGAGTTTTAATGAAATTAATAGTTTTTACTGCTTCATCAAGGATGTTCTCAAAGCTTGTGCTTTCTTTTTTTAATAATAATGTGTGTCATGGTGAAGAATTAAAAGACTAATGACTATCGTTATGGTTTTGTGCCACAACCTTGATTCTTACTAAGTTCTAAAAGTTTTAACCACCATAGCTTTTGATCAACACTGCAGATATCAGCACAAGGTAAAAACAAACCAAACAAATCTTTGTATTATCATGAAAATAGTTTTGGCCTCATGGATCTGCTAGACTTAACGGCTGCAGGAGGAAATAAACTAGTCAAGCCATAAATGATAATGACAAAATAAGAATTTGTGTTTATGTAGGAACTTACAACATAATTTCTCATGCCTTACCTCATTTGACCATCACAAGGCCTTCTTGAGGTGTTAGGTGAAGCTGGTATTGTTTTTCACACACATAGGGAAGCATCCTTTGAGTTAACAGAAATGACAACTTGTCCTCTTAGCTAGTAAGTGATGGAGTTAGCATTCAGAGCTAGACTTTCTGACTCCAAGTGCAGAGTTTTTCCCACAATACCACATTTCCTCTCTGCTGTACCCTGGAACAAAAATCTGCTTCTCTTTTTCCTCTTTAATATGTCTGTAGCCTGTCCTCTGTTGATCCACATCCCCAATCCACACCTTGTGCTGAATTTAACAGGAATCTTCACATATTAGACAGGATAGGGAACTGTAGAAACTGGCCCATGAGTGGGCTTGAAGTTTGGGAGATTTTCTCCAAAGGGAATAAAATATTGATACATCGCAGAAATTGCCTCCATGAAGATAGTAAATGGTAAACAGAAGACATCTCAGCAGATCACTCAATGCTCTTCTCTTTGACCATGACGATGCTCTAGAACCTGACAGAGCAACTGCTTGTAAGCAACCTATATCCCTAGATGACCCCCCAGACATCAGAGGTACCCCACCAGCCTAGACGTTTCACATCGGAACTGTTAAATGAGAAGAACAAACTTTTTTATTGTTTAAGCCACTTCACCGTTATAACAGCCGTGTTTTACCCTGATTAATGCACTCTTATTTCTTCAAGATTTTAGTTCCTGGTTCACTGTTTCCCTCCCCACTCTCATCCAATGATAATTCTTCATGATTTTAGTACCCACAAAGGTGATCCTCCCCACACCTCTACATTTCATTGAAACTGCGTTTATCACGATCACCTCTGACCTCCACATCGCTAAATCAAAGGGTCACTTCTCAGTACTCTTTACCAGGTTATCAGCAGTATTTGATCAATCTCTTTGAAACACTCTGTACCCTAGGTCTCTGGAATACTACGTTCCACTGGTTTCCCTCCCATTTCTCTGGCATCTCCTTAGTTTCCTTTGTTGGTTTCTCCACATCTCTCCAACCAAAACTCAGGTTTTGTACCATTCCCTTTTTCCAAATGCACGCATGCCCTTGGTGATCTCATTCAGCCTCTTAGTTTTAAATATAATCAATATGATCATGATGCCCACATCTCCCTCTCCAAGCCAGCTCTTTCTTGGCCCAGAATCTAAACTCATATATTCAGCACCTATTCAGCACCCATTCAGCATCTCCACTTCTGTGTACAATAGACATTTCACACTTACCATGTCCAAAACTTAACTCCTGAGTTTCCTTCCCAAGCCTGCTCCTCTTGAAACTTAATATCAAGTATACTTTTCCAATTGCTCACATCCCACACTTTCTTGCATATCCAAACCATCAGCAAATTCTGTTGACTCCACCTTCGAAATATATCTAGAATCCAACCACTTCTCAATCCTTCCATTAATACCACTGCTGTCCAAGCCACTATTAACCCTCACTTGCATTATTGCAACAGCTTCCTAACTGGCATCCCAACTACACCCTTGCTCCCAGCAGCCAAAATGGTCCTTTAAATCATAAGTTAGATCGTGCCACTTCTCTGAATCTTAGGGTAAAAGCCAAAGTTCTTCAAAATGTCCTGCAAAGCCATGGGTCTAGACCTGATAACCAATAAGACTGTATCTCCTGTTACTCTCTCTTGTTTTTTCCACCCCAAGCACACTGGCCTCTGTGCTCTTCTTGGAATACATCAGGCATGTTTCTGCCTTGAGCTTTTGACAATTGTCATTCCTTCTGCCTAGAAGGAACTGTATAAGTTTAAGTGTAGAGCATGATGGTTTGATTTATATATATTGTGAAATGATACCACAATAGGTCTAGCTAACATCACCATCTCATATAGATACAATAAAAAAAAAAATCTTGTGATGAGAACTCTTAATATCTACTCTCTTAATGTCTTTCCTGTACATCATACAGCAGTGTTAACTATCGTCATCATATTGTATATTACATCCTTAGTATTTATTTATCTTTAACTGGAAGTTTGTTCAACTACCTTCCTCCAATTCCCCCTACCCCTATTCCACCCCACTCCTCACCTCTGATAATCACAGATCTGATCTCTTTTTCTATGAATTTGGTGGAGGGTTTTTGGTTATTGCTTTTTTTTTTTTTTTTTTTTTTGCGGTACGTGGGCCTCTCACTGCTGTGGCCTCTCCCGTTGCGGAGCACAGGCTCCAGACGTGCAGGCTCAGCGGCCATGGCTCACGGGCCCAGCCGCTCCACAGCATGTGGGATCTTCCCAGACCGGGGCATGAACCCGTGTCCCCTGCATCGGCAGGCGGACTCCCAACCACTGCGCCACCAGGGAAGCCCTGGTTATTGCTTATTTTTGAAACTCATTTTTGACAATATCCTTAGAGTAAGTATAGCATTAGTACTCCCACAGAGCTGTTTCTTATAGTCCTTAATTCAAAGGTCAATTCAACTTAAAAAACAAAAACAAAACAGAACAAAAGTAGGGACTTCCCTGGTGGCACAGCAGATAGGACTCCACACTCCCGGTGCAGGGAGCCCAGGTTCGATCCCTGGTCAGGGAACTAGATCCCACATGCGTGCCGCAACTAAAGAGCTGGCAAGCCACAACTAAGGAGACCTCCTGCTGCAACTAAGATCCAGTGCAACCAAATAATAAATAAATATTAAAAAAAAAAAAAACAGAACAAAAATAAACAGAGGTTGGGGAGGTGGGGAGAATAATACAACGATAATCCAAATACCCAGGCCAGTGCAGGGATGTATTTTGGAGTCTGGATTAGGAGGTGAACTGAATGTAGGTCTTTTAATCTCTTGACCTAGAACATCATTTATCTCTCATTTGAGGTTTTAATAAATGTTGAAAGATGGCAAGCTGAAGATTTAACTGTCTGGCCTGGAGAGAAGCTATTCTAATGTTACCAGTTAAAGATCAACTAGACTTGGGAATTCCCTGGAGGTCCAGTGGTTAGGACTCCACGCCACTTTCACTGTCGAGGGTGCGGGTTCAGTCCCTGGTCGGGGAACTAAGATCCTTCAAGCCCTGTGGCCAAAAAACCAGAAAGCAAAAACACAAAACAAAAACAACAATAACAACAAAAAACCAAGCCCTTCAAGGGCAAGATCAATTTAAAATAAACAAAAAAAGGGCTTCCCTTGTGGCGCAGTGGTTGAGAGTCTGCCTGCCGATGCAGGGGACACGGGTTCGTGCCCCGGTCCGGGAAGATCCCACATGCCGCGGAGCGGCTGGGCCTGTGAGCCATGGCCGCAGAGCCTGCACGTCTGGAGCCTGTGCTCCGCAACGGGAGAGGCCACAACAGTAAGAGGCCCGCGTATCGCAAAAAAAAAAATATATATATATATATATATATATTGCAATTAAAGGTCGTGGCACTGGGCCGGTGTACATGCTGCTCCTTGTCTTACTCATCTCTCACTGGGCAACTGCCTCCTAGTTGGCTTTTAGGACTCTACAATGGGCAACTCTTCTCGGAACACTTTCCCAACTGCCTCTCCCTGCCCTTTCTCACTCCCCACTCCCACCCAGGCTGAGGCTGAAGCTCCTGTGTTGTATATGTCTTTTCATAGCACATATAGCATTATATTGAAATCACTGAGGTGTTTGATCTTTTTTTCTCACTGGACTTGAGCTCTCTGAGGCAAGGTCTATACTTTTATCTTTGGTGCTTAATTCAGTGCCTGGCAGCTGGTCAAAACTTAAATGTTGAATGAATGAAGGAGTTCAACACAAAATATCTATTGATTGAATGTCTGTTCTAGAAGCTGTGGATCTGGGCACCTGGGGAAACAATGGCAAGTAAAAAATCAACACAGCGTTACCTCTCATGTGGAGGAGCAGGCATGAGCTAAATAGCCATAGTAACAAGTAAATAACTGAAACTAAAATGTATGTTTTAGGACTTCCCTGGCGGTCCAATGGTTAAGACTCCATGCTTCCAATGCAGGGGTCACGGGTTTGATCCCTGGTCAGGGAAGTAAGATCCCGCATGCTGCACCATGCAGCCAAAAATAAAGAAATTTAAAATGTGTGCTTTGAAATGAGGAGAACAGTTTAATGAGAGCAGTTAAAAAGGACCATGATTGGGACTTCCCTGGTGGCACGGTGGTTAAGAATCTGCCCGTCAATACTGGGGACACGGGTTTGAGCCCTGGCCTGGGAAGATCCCACATGCTGCGAGCAACTAAGCCCATGTGCCACAACTACTGAAGCCCGTGCGCCTGGAGTCCATGCTTCACAACAAGAGAAGCCACCACAATGAGAAGCCCGTGCACCGCAACGAAGAGTAGCCCCCGCTCGCCACAACTAGAAAAAGCCCACACACAGCAATGAAGACCCAGCGCAGCCAAAAATAAATATTTTTTAAATGACCATGATCTAGACTATTTATCTCTTTTATTTTCTGTTCGTATTTGTTTGGTTGGTTTTAAATGGAATAGATCTGAGTATATTTAGACTGGATGGGAACAATTCAGGTGAGTGAAAGAGGTTAAATAATATACAGGAGAGAAAAGGATTAAATAACAGAGCATGCTTCTGGAGAGGTTACAGAGGATCTTACACCCCTCGGGGAGGGACTGGCCTCTTCTGAAGCCACAAGACGGAACATTGAGAGAGTGGATACAGAAGTAGGGGGGTGGCAGGTTTTGTACCAGAAAACTGAGTGAGGTCCTGTCCAAAAGTTTGGATTTTCTCTGAGGAAGAGGAGTCAAAGTTGTCTACTGGACATAAGGCAGAAGGGGAGAAAGACATCTGAAAGAGTCTGGAGAGGGTTTGAAGCTTTCATCATGGACTGCAGGAAAGCAAGTCAACTGAGAAATGCAGCAGGATGGTTGGGCTGTGTTAAGAAGAACCCATCTGAGGTAGGTGATGGTGACTATATACTAACAACAGTCTGCCTATTGTGTAATTTTCCCCAGAAACCACAGAGAAAGCATACAGTTGGTTTCATTCAGGGTTGGGGATTTGCCAAATTGAGATGAGGAAGTGCCAGTGGGTCAAGGGAGTTTAGGATAATTGGTAAGAATGTGATGGAAATAAAGGACCACAGAATCCAAGAGGAGAAGCCTGATTAATTGGAAAAAGGGGAGGGGTGTCAGTGGACTGGAGTTGCCAAGGAGGTGGAAGAACAACTATAGTCAGGGTGGTTGAACAGTAGGCTGGAAGGAAGGACAAGAGCACAGCTGGAAGACGGCAGGATGGGGGGGCTATCCCTGAACACATCCTCCAACAGTATTAGATATTGTTCAACAATATTAGATATTAAGACATGACGAAAAAATATTAGAGGAAGCAGCATGAAAGCAAGGCAGTGAGAGCCACGACCCATCAATAAAGTGATAAAAGAGTGGTGCTTTTTTAGCATCACTTTTGCTCCACCATCAACTATTAGCATAAGCCCCAGACCTCAGCCCACACCCTGCCCACTCCCAGGTTTCATCTCCCCAGTGTTGGAGCCTGACTAGGCTGGTGAGGAGGGAAGGACACAATTACAGGTCATTACACATTTATCAATTCTTAAATTCTTTATTCTGGACAGTTTCAAATGGTTACAAAATTCGGGGTATGGCTGTGGGAGTGGGTGGCGGAAGTGGAGAAAGGCCATTGGAAATGAGGAATTCAGCATGTTGGAGGGTCATCCATGCAGGGTGATGGTACACTTGGTAGAGAAGGCTGAGTTAAGCATAAAAGTCTTCATTGAATGATAGAGTGTAACCCCAAGGTGGGCATATGACAGGGACCTGAAGACAGATGGGACAACACATGACCCGTAGGAAAGGAGATTTTTTTGCAGGAGAGTGAGGGAGTAATGGTCTAGAAGAAGCAGTGGAAAGAAGGCAGACACAAAACCTAATGCTGGTTCCTGAGGACAGTGGGTATAAGGGAATAAACAGTCAACATTTAATCTAGTGAAAGGGACACATTAGATGAATCATTCCCTAAACTGTGCCCCAGTGGACTTTATCAGCCCAAAGGCATGTCTTTCAGATTTGCCGAATGCACCCTCCAGGCTGGCTGTGACCTTGGCTGAGAAAGTGCCGACCTAAGGAAGAGTCAGATTTCAGTTAAGGCAAGGAGATGGAAGGGATAGCAGAGAAAGGCTGATTATGGATTAGCCAACGGTGCAGTAGAATAAATAGTCATTCAGTCATTTAAGAGAAAACTAAGGTTTTATCTCTAGATTGAAAGCTGGATGGACAAGCTGCAGCTTGTTACATTGTCGCCCCAGGGCCCAGCACTCTCTCTAGCAGAGAGCAAGTTCCTGAAATACATTAGTTAAAAGTAGGAATGGGGGGCTTCCCTGGTGGTGCAGTGGTTGAGAGTCCGCCTGCCGATGCAGGGGACACGGGTAGGAATGAACTTCCTATTACTAGAGTTGTAGTTTGGAAGGGAAACGGGTGAGCAAAACAGTAATACTTTAAACCTCCATAGTTAGAAATAAGGTGAGGATATAGAGCACAAAGGAGATTGAAAGTCAATGCCCTCAAGAGAAGCTCTGCAAAGTGCCTTTGTCCCGACTTCTAAAGTCATTGTTCCAGAAATGGACTGTACCCGAGGATGCCTCCTTCCAAGATGAGTTCTCAAGTACTACAGTAGAGGCTGAGCAGTAACTAAAATGGAAGAGAGAGAGGGAGAGAGAAAAAGAGAGTTGTCTCTATTAGAAGAGGGTGTAACTAGTACTCATCTAAATTCAAAGATGGAAATTCAAGCCCGTATTGATTTTATCCTATGTCGTTTGTTTTTTTTTTTTTGCGGTACGCGGGCCTCTCACTGTTGTGGCCTCTCCCATTGCGGAGCACAGGCTCCGGACGCACGGGCTCTGCGGCCATGGCTCATGGGCCTAGCTGCTCCGCGGCACGTGGGATCTTCCCGGACCGGGGCACGAACCCGTGTCCCCTGCATCGGCAGGCGGGCTCTCAACCACTGTGCCACCAGGGAAGCCCTATCCTATGTTTTATATGAAGTTAGAAGGAGCAGTAGATACATAAGATGCTTATTAATTTTCCAGTCGTATCTTAGGAGAGGGACTGGAGAGAGACACAGCATAAATGTTAACAGTTATCTCTGGCTGGTAGACTTGTTTTTCCTCTTTGTACATTTCTTCATGTCTGCGTATTCTATATTGTATATATCTGACTTCGATTTTCTTAGAAAAAACTGTAGAAATATATTATGCCTCTTCTAGATTTCTCACAAGCCCAGAATATCTTTTTTTAGGGAAAAATTGGTTGCAAACTAAAGGGATTATAAGGCTTCAAAAGAAATTATTTCTAGTAATTTCAGCAGTGGTGCAGTAATTGTGAAGAATCAATACATAATAAATTTAATAAAATGAAAGTTGTTAGGAAAGCAAACAACATGCAAAACACCAGCTGTGTGAGTTAATATTGATATTGATCTACAGCATACAAGAAGGAAGATTCAAGGCTACAAGAAACCTTGCTACTTTTAATGGGAGAAAGACACACGTTTTAGGAAATCTGCATGACAAGCTACCCAAGGGAAAATAACTAAATAACTATTATTATAAATAGTCTCAGAATGATACTAGTTTGAAACTAGATGAGAAATTTTTAAATTAAAACAGAATTTTTCTTTACTTGAAGTACCTATAAGGATACATCCATTATTCCAACACAACTAAGAACTAGAAATATGTATTTGATTTAGCTAGATCATGTTGCAGTAACGAATAGCCCTCAAAATCTCAATGGCTTACAAGTTTATTTCTCATCCATGTTACATGTGAGGGGCTGCAGGTCAGCTGTGGCTCTGCTCCATTTTTCTTCTCATTTTAAGACCCGGGCTGAAGGAATGCTCTTTATCCGGAGCTGACATTCTCATGGCAGAGGAAAGTATTATGTGAGTTAGTGGGAAACAACAATGGCTCTTAACATTTCTGCTAAGAACTGGCATATTGTAATCTCCCTTTTGTTTGTTTTTGGTTTTTGAGGGGTTTTGTTGTGTTGTTGTTGTTGTTGTTGTTGTTAAAAACACATGGCTAAGCCTAGTGATAAGGCAGTAACCTATACTCCTTCCAAGGGATGCACTACATGGCAGTAGGCAGAAGTGTACAATCATTTTACAAGGAAGGGATCAGTGGATATCTGGGAATAATAATACAATCCCTTACAAAATGTATTCACTTACTGAGCAATTACTATGATGGTGAGAACTGGAAAAATG
Organism: Lipotes vexillifer; assembly: GCF_000442215.2. NCBI lineage: Eukaryota > Metazoa > Chordata > Mammalia > Artiodactyla > Lipotidae > Lipotes > Lipotes vexillifer. The sequence continues at coordinate 2,061,998 of NW_006793498.1, read as the reverse complement.
CAGAGAAGATGAAAAACATCATTTGCATTAGGAGCTCAGCGCATAGCTACGTAGAGTGCCTGCTGTGCGGAATATACTACACTAGATCCTCTACTTACTGTGTCCCATTTAAGCCTTTCAGTAACACTTGCAGGAATTATAGGTACTCATTTTTCTCATTTTATTTAAGAGAAAACTGGAGCTGGCTAACTCTTCCAAGGTCTCTCTGGTAGACTGTGAAAATGGCCACAATCTACTCCCTGCATCAACACCTTGCAATGTCACTTGGCAGATCTTCCCATTAAGGAATGGAGACTATTTCTCCACTCTTAAATCAGACTGGCTGGCCATGTGGCTGGCTTTGGCCAATGAGACATTAATACATGTGACAAGCTTGAAAAGTGCTTGCACATTGGGGCTTGTCCCTTTGCTGCTCTTGAATCATGTGCCACGAGAACAAGTCCAGGCTACATTTCCGGATGAGCGACACGTGGTTCATTGCTCCTCTTATCCCAACTAACAGCCTGCTAATCTAATGACCAGACAAGTGAGTGAGGCCATCCTAAATCATCTAGCCACTAGACAAACCACCACCTGACAACAGATGTGTGAGACAGCCCAGTAGAGACCAGCTGAGATGGCCATCCAGCGAGCCTAAGAATCATTAGCTAAATAAATAGTTGTTTCAAGTTTGATGCTATTATAAATGTCATTTTCTTAATTTCCTTTTCAAATTGTTCATTTTTAATGTATTCATATACAAGTGATTTTTGCACGTTGATTTTGTATCCACAACTTTTCTGAATTCATTTATTGGTTCTAATCATTTTTTTATAGAATATTTAGGGTTTTCTACATATAAGATCCTGTCATCTGTGAACAGAGATAAGTTTAGTTCTTCCTTCTAATTGGAATGCCATGTTTCTTCTTTCTTGCCTAAATGCTCTGGCTAGGTCTTCCAGTACTGTGTTGAGTAAAAGTGGCAGAAGAGGGTATATGCATCAGAGCTGATTCTTGAGTGACACTCAAAGAAGCTGGAAGAGCATGTGGTCTGAATACAAAGTAGTAGAGGTTTTTTTTTTTTTTTTTTTTTTGGCCATGCCGTGTGGCTTGTGGGATCTTAGTTCCCCAACCAGGGACTGAACCCGGGCCCTCGGCAGTGAAAGTGCAGAGTCCTAACCACTGGACCACCAGGGAATTCCCATCAGCCAAACAATTTTATAACAGCTTTATTGATATATAATTCACATATTATACATTTTATCCATTTAAACAGTATAATTCAATAGTTTTTAGTATATTCAGAGTTGTGCTGAGCAACAATCAATTTCAGAACACTCTCATGGCCTACAAAAGTAGTCACTACCCATTAGTAATCACTACCCATTTCCCTTCAACCTTCCCCAACCCTAGGTAACCAGTAGCCTATCTTCTGTCTCTATGAATCTCTCTTTTATGGATATTCCATATACGTGGGGTCATACAACAAGTGGCTTTTTGTGTCTAGCTTCCTGCACTTAGCATAACGCTTTCAAGGGTCATCCAGTGTTGTAACACAGCCTAACATTTTAATGATTGCTACAAACTGGTTTCATAATATTTTGTATTTTGTTAGTTAAATACACATAAAGGTTAATATTTGGGACAGACAGATATCATTCTGTAATGGAACTGTATCTAATATAATGCTATGTAAAAAACCACCTGAAATCTTAGTGGCATAAAACCACAGCCATTTTACTATGTACATGGTTTTGTGGGTAAGGAATTTGCACAGGGCACAGCAGGGAATTTTTCTTGATTTATAATGACTAGGATGGCGCAAAAGGCTAGAGATTTGCTAGAATGGCTTCAAACAGAAGAAGCCATTATGTGGCTTATGTATGTGGAGAAGGTCTGGCTTCACAGGTGTGTGACCTATGCTGACTCAAAAATAAAAGGGTCCCGTACTCATTAAATCATGCCTGGTTTAATTCTTGGGTTGTCACCATCTTGAACTTCAGAACAATTTTTGAAAAAGGGCTCCACAGTTTCATTTAGCACTGGGTCCCTCAAAATATCTAGTCAGTCCCACAGTTCTGGTTGTCAGTCCCACAGTTCTGGTTGTCAGTCCCACAGTTCTGGTTGTCAGCTGGGTTCTTCAGTTCTCTAGGTCATGTCTGCTTGGGCTAAAATGTCAGAGATGGCTTCTTCACTCACATATTTGGTTGCCTGTGTTGGGATGACTGGGAAAGCTAGGGATGGCCAAGCATCTCTCTCCCTCTCTCTAAGTGGCCTCTTTTTGTTGCAGGGTAATCAGACTTATCACATGGTGCCCAGCATTCTCTACAGTGAGCAGTGTAAGAGCCTGGGGAAAAAAAATTCAAGGATCCTTACGACCTCACGTGGGAAATCACAGAACATCATTTCTATTACATTCTATTGGTCAAGAAAGTCACTAAGGCTACCCCAGCTAAAAAGGAAGGGAAATTAAACTCCACATCCCAATGGAAGGAAGAGCAAAGAATTTAGCTAATACTATCTTTAATCTATCACTGGCTAATATCCACCTGATACATTCATTTTGTGGGGACAAAATTAGTGTGTGTTACAGAAGGAATGCAAAGAGATAGACCAATGGAATATCCAGTTTCTAACATTCAAAATAGAATCATGAAGTATGTCACTATGCTTTACAGCATATTGTAAATCAGATCTTTACCTCTTCCTTAAGAATCTGAAAGACTAGGGCTAGTCCATAAATTGTAAAGAATGGAAGGTAGCAACCTTCTCTTTCTGTCCCTTGAGGATAGTTGTAAATAGAGAGGAAAGAAGTGAGTGAAGGTGGAGGAGGATTCTTTTGTCCTGCCCCAGTCTTGTCACACTTCCCCTTTAAGGCTTTGAGAGAAGATTGCCTTGAAGAGTCCCCTGAACCAAAGTATACATGGTAACTGTATGATAGGGAGAAGGGGGCTTAGTCACCCTTGGTTCCTCTGTGCGGACACTTGAGATTTCTTGCCTGCCTGATCCCTGGGCACCACGTTGAGTCCACATGGATTCAAGAAAACTGTCTTCCAAAAATGTTACAATATGGCACAAACCACACACATCAACCTCATACATCTGGACGTCCTCCATGGAAATAAAGAAGAGAAAGCTGACTGAGAGGTCAGTTGTTTAAGTTAAGACAGCCTGGGGCCTTCCCTGGAAGTCCAGTGGTTAGGGCTCTGTGTTTCCACTTCAGGGGGCCCAGGTTCAATCCCTGGTCAGGGAACTAAGATCCCACACATGCTGCGGGGTGCAGCCAAAAAAAAAAACTAAGACAGCCTGAACGTGATTTAAAGAGACTGATTAGATTTATTAGACTGAACTGTTTTGAACATTTAATGAACTCTGCACAGACTCATACCCTAACTAGTAGCAAGGTTTGGGGAGAAAAATGTAAGAGAGAGAGGGGGAAAGGGAGGGAGGGAGGGAAGAAGGAAGAGAGAAAGAGGGAGGGAAGGGAGGGAAAGAAAGTCATTATTTTTGCACGTCTGAGTTGCAGTGAGTTATATTTGTGATTCTTCTGCAGTACATACCATACCATACTACGTAAGGGTGTGGGATAAGAACTAAGGACATCCAATCAGCACAGGGCTGTCTAGGGCAGGGCGGGGTGAAGGACTTGATCCAGCTACAGTGGGCTCTCTCTTCCAAATCAAGCTCCTGAGTAGGAGTTACGGGTGAAGCAAAGTGGAAAAAGCATTACTTTAACTGTATCATTCCATCTTATGCCCTGTTATTAGTTAGATTTTTTTTTTCAGAAAATAAAGGAGGGTCTACTTCCTAATTCATTGCTAGGAATATTCTCAGCCTAAGTATAAATTGTGAAGTAAGATCAGATAACCTTCTGGTAAAAAGCTGATTCAATTATAATAAATAAATAGAAGAGGTATGGAAAATAAATTAAACAGGCTTTCATTAAAACAAGGATGTATTGGGACTTCCCTGGAAGTCCAGTGGTTAAGACTCTGTGCTTCCAATGCAGGGGGCGCGGGTCTGATCCCTCATCAGGGAATTAAGATCCCACATGCCGCGCAGTGGGGGGGAAAAAAAAAAAATGATGTACTGAAGCTTGACAAAATAATCACTTTGGGAACCCTCCAGGCTGAGTGCAATATTTCCATGTGGATAGGCAGGAGGAGAAGGGTGCTCTCCTGGTAAAGTCCCGGAATTGGGCAGGGGAGGGGCCCCTGGGCCTGAGTGCCCTACCCTTCAGCTGGCAATCTGGATAAACTAGGAGGAGATGTGGTGATAGAAAGCTCTGTCGGATTCTAATGTTGCAATAACTACTGGTATACCTTGTTCAACTGGTTGGGGGTCCTGCAGAAAGGAATTTTGGTGTGTGGATTCTCTAATTAGAATAAGTAACATCTATGTGGGTTGATTTATGTTTCTCTTGTAGGAGTCCTAAACATCATCAGCTCGGTGCCTTTTTCCTTTCATAACCATTTGTATTTCACATAAATCAGCATAAAGATTTTAAGAGAAGTTGTTTTCTAGTTTGCTTAAATGATAATGAGGAGTGAAGCTTTCGTTCAAGTATTCATTTATAGGGCACTCAGGTGTTAATCACTGTTCTGAGTACACGGGGCAGTGAGATCAAAGACATTCTCCTTGACCTCAAAGCTCTCTGGCCCTATGCCTTTCTTTTTCCACTCCTTCATGGGAGGGTAAACCCAGGCCCGTCACAACCCTTCAAAGCAAGTTAAGACCAGGCTGTAACATATAACTAGACTTTATGGAAGGTTTCAGGATAGCAAAATGGAATTACAATGTAGTAAAGGAAAACTTTTAACTGTCTACTAAATGTGACTTCTGAATGTCAATGTCCTTACCTACCCACTCCTTTTAGCCCTGGACTTCCTACTATGTTTTAGGAGTAGCCTACTCTCCTTAACACAGGAGATGCCTGTGACCGTGAACATCACTCCCCACCTCCCCAGAGCTCAGGCTCCTTGAATCCTCTAAGGCCCAGTGAGAGGAGGAACCTGTCTCCCCCCTCAGCTCCAGCCTAAGGCTAGCTTTCTGGGAGACATCATCATCTACACAACTCCACCCACAAGGATGACAACTTCTGATATTGTTAAAAGAGCAGTTTAGCTCTGCGATGTCTTGAATTTCACCACTGCTGAATGGCATCTTGACTTTTCCTTTCTCAAGTCCACAGTGCATTATTCTTTTTTTTTTCAACTCAGATTTGTTGAGATTTAATTACATATAGTAAAATTCACCCATTTAATGTACAGTTCTGAGTTTTGACAAACACATAGCCATGTTACCACCACCACAATCGGGACATAGGACAGTTGCTTCACCCAAAAAAATCCCTCGTTTCCTTCTGTGGTCAACCTCCTTATACCCTCAGCCCCAGGCAGATAGTGACCTGTTTTCTGTGTCCATAGTTTTACCTCCTTCAGAATGTCATACAAATGGATCCAAACAGCTGGTAGCTTTTTATATGATTTCTTTCACTTAGCATAATGCAATTGAGATTCATCCATGTTGTTAAGTGTATCAGAAGTTCACTCCTTGCGTTGCTGAGTCATTTTCCATTGTATGAACATACTCTAGTAGATTTATCCATTCACCAGTTGAAGAACATTTGAGTTTCCAGTTTTTGGTGATTATAAATAAAGCCTCTGTAACATTTGCATACAGGTGTTTGAATGAAGATAAGTTTTCATTTCTCTTGGGTAAATATCTAAGAATGGAACCGCTGAGTTGTGTGATAAGCATATGCTTAACATTGAAATAGTAAATTGTTTGCCGAAGTGTTTGTACCATTTTGCATTCTTACCGACAATGTATGAGAGTTCTACCTAGTCTGTATCCACAGTAGTACTTAGTAATACCAGTTTTTCTGTTGTTGGTTTTTTTAATCTTATTCATTGTAATGGATGTGTACCGGTACCTCAGTGTAGTTTAAGTTTTTAATGACTCGAGTCTTTTCACATGCTTATTTGCCACCCATATTTCTTTTTGGTGAAATATATTTTCAATTCTTTTCCCTATTTACTTATTAACTTGTTTGCTTTACTGGTGGGTTTTGAGGATTCCTTACATATTCTAGATCCAAGTCCTTTAGCAGAAATATGCTTTGCAAATATTTTCTCCCACTCCTGTAGTTTGTCTTTTCATTTTCTTAAATATTTTGTCTTAGCAGCTCAGCAGCTGTAATAAAATGTTGTAGACTGGGTGGTTTAAACAACCCACAGTTATTTCTCACAGCTCTGGAGGCTGAGATGTCCAAGATCAAGATGCCAGCAGATTCAGTACCTGGTGAGAGCTCTCTTTCTGGCTTGCAGACTGCCACCTTCTGGCTGTTTCCGCACATGGTGGGGAGAAAGAGATCAAGCTCTCTGGTCTCTTCTGATCAAGTCACTAATCCCATCATGAGGATCCCACCTTCATGATCTCATCTAAATCTAATTACCTCCTAAAGCCTCCATAATCAGATATATTGGGGGGTAGGCCTTCAACATGTAAGTCTGTGGGGAGATACAATTCAGTCCATAGCAGTGTCTCTCAGAGAGAGTAAATTTTAAATTGTGAGGAAGGGCAACTTAACAATTTTTCTTTTATGGATCATGCCTTTGGTGTCATATCTAAGAAGTTTATGCCTAACCCCAAATCACAAAGCTTTTCTCTTATATTTTCTTCTAGAAAATTTATACTTTCAGCTGTTTTTATGTAGGTCTACAATCCATTTTAATTGTTATACATGGTGCCAGGTATAGATCAAGGCTCTTTTTTTTTTTTTTAACATTTGCATGTCACATTGTTCTAGCGCCATTTATTTAAAAAAAAGACTATCTTTTCTCTTGAATTTCCTTTGAAAATTTTTCAAAAATCAATTAACCAAAAATCCATAGGTCTATTTCTGGTTTCTCTTCTTTTCCATTGATTTATGTGTCTATGCTTTTACCCGTACTATGCTCTCCTGATTAGTGTGGCTTTATCCTAAGTCTGAAATCAGGTGGTATGAATCCTCCAAAAATTTTTAATTGTTTTGATTTTTCTAGCCCTTTGTATTTCCATACAAATTTTAGAATCAGCCTGTCAGTTTCTACTGGAAAAAAAAAGCCTTCTAGCATTATGGTTAGGATTTCATTGAGTTTATGCAAATCAATTTGAAGAAAATTGATAGCTTAACAATATGGAGTCTTCTGATTCATGATCACAGTATTTCTCCCCATTTCTTTAAATCTGCTTTAATTTCCCTCAGTAAGTTTTAATAGTTTTCAGTGTACAGGTCTTGAACCTCTTTTGCTAAATTTACCCTTTAGTATTTTACTTAAAGAATTTTTTTAAACATTTATTGTTCATCGTGGTCCGAGCACAGGTTGGAAAAGAACTTCCAGACACAAGGCAGAATGTAAGGAAGATATAGTTTATTCAAGAGAAGAGTTGCTGCAAGAACAGTGGGCTGACTTCCTGGTAGCCAGGGAAAGTCGACCATGAGCATGGGTTTCTGGTCTATTTTTATAGCCAGGGAACCTGTAAGTCATCTGCTGACTGGGCAGAGTATGTATACTTTCAGTGTGGGGAACGGGAGAAGAACAGGGCAAATATCTTTCCTTATATGGGATGGGAAAGGGACAGGGCATGCTGCCTGGGAGGGCTCTGGAACAGTGCAATGGTCACATTCTGACAGTGACAGGAGTCCTCTAACTCTTTGTTCTGGCAATATTGGCCCTTTGAGTTTATCTTGTTCTTTGTCCTTGGAGCACACCACATTGTTGTCTAGTACATGTTGTTTAGTAGCATGTCCATTTATTTTATTTACTTCTTGGCCACACCATACAGCATGTGGGATCTTAGTTCCCTGACCAGGGATCGAACCCACGCCCCCTGCACTGGAAGTGCAGAGTCTTAACCACTGGGCCACCATGAAGCCCCTAGTACTTTATATTTTCCATTTTTCATGGTAATTTTAGAATTTTCTGATTATTCATTGCTAGTATATAGAAATATAACTGATTTTGTATATTGACCTTGAATCCTATGAACTTGCTAAACTCACTTATTCTGGTAGCTTTTTTTGTGGACTCCTTAGGATTGTCTGTGAATAAGGTCAGCTACTTCTTTTCCAGTTTAACTATCCTTTAGTGATTTTTCTTGATTTTCTAGTTTTAACTAGAACCTCCAGCAATATGACGACTAAAAGTGCTGAGAGTGGCTATCCTTGCTTCTCTCAAATCTTAGTCATTCACTGTTGTATTAGTTTGCTGGGGCCGCCATAACAGAGTACCACAGGCTAGGTGGCCTAAACAACAGAAATGTATTCTCTCAAACTCTAGAGTCTAGAATTCTAAGATCAAGGTGTCAGTGGGGTTGGCTTTTTCTGAGGCCTCACTCACTGTCTTGCAGATGGCTGTCTTCTTCCTGTTTTCACATGGTCTTCTGTCTGTATCTGTGTCTGTGTCTTAATCTCCTGTTCTTTAAGGACACCAGTCATATTGGATTAGGATTAATCCTAATGACCTCATTTTAACTTAATTACCTTTTTAAAGATCCTGTCTACAAATACAGTTATATTCTGAGGTATTGAGGGTTAGGATTTCAAAATGTGAATTTTGGGGGGACATGATTCAGCCCTAACAATCATTAAATATGATGTTAGCTGTAGGTCTTTGTAGATACCTTACCTAAGGTTGTTAATTCCCTTTTATTTCTAGTTTGCTTTTTTTTAAATCTTGAATGAGTACTGAATTTTATCAAATTATTTTCTATATCTATTAAAATGATAATATGTGTTTCCTTTCTCCCTCTTTCAGTATGGTGAATTACATAGATTGAGTTTTCAAATTTCAAGCCAGACTTGTATTTCTGGGAATAACCCCATTCAGTCGTGATGTATTATCCTTTTCATATGTTGCCAATTTTTATTTGGGAAAATATCATGGAGTATTTTTGTGGTGCACACCACATTGAAGACTGTTGAGTTTCTGGGTGGAAGGAGAAATGCTATAAAAATGTTTAATCAGTCTTCATTTACTGTGACATGCAGAATAAGCATATTACTTTAAAATATATAAGCAAATATCAGAAATAACAGTTCAAAGAGTTAAAAGTAGGGACTTCCCTGGTGGTCCAGTGGTTAAGACTCTGCACTCCCAATGCAGGGGCACAGGTTTGATCCCTGGTCCGGGAACTAAGACCCGGCATGCCGGGACCCAAAACACCCCCAAACAAAAAGTTAAAAGTGAATGGAGGGCTTCCCTGGTGGCGCAGTGGTTGAGAGTCCACCTGCTGATGCAGGGGACACGGGTTCGTGCCCCGGTTCGGGAAGATCCCACAGCAGGCGGAGCGGCAGGGCCTGTGAGCCATGGCCGCTGAGCCTGCGTGTCTGGAGCCTGTGCTCCGCAACGGGAGAGGCCACAACAGTGAGAGGCCCGCGTACCGCAAAAAAAAAAAAAAAAAAGTCAATGGAAACATGACTAGAAAGTAAGGTGGTTGTTCTTACAGTTTTTGTACCATTTGACTTTTAAAAATTATGTGCACATTATTTTAGAAGTAAAACTTAATTTACATTAAGTTTTTTAAAAAGTCTCCAACCAGAAACCAGTCATTTGTTTTTAGTTTGTTTTCATTACAACTCTGATTCAGTTGGGATTTTTTTGTTGGTGCATGGCAAGCAAACAACTGGAACAGCGTCTATTTTTCCTCCTAAATAGGTAACTAATTCGTCCCAGCATAACTGATTAGTGCTTTTCTTCCCATGATTTGTTAATACTCAGTTATTCATACCAGGATATTTCTATACTATTTGTCCTTGCTCCGGTACCACACTGATTTGAGCTATAGTGGAATGAGTTTACTGTGGTGAAGCTCATTTATTAAAAAAAAAAAAAAGATGTGCAAAGACACAGAGGTTTATAAAAGTAAGTGCATAGAGGAATCTGAGTAGGTAAATAATGTTGAAAGCCCAACAGCAAACAGCATTAGTTAAAGCCAAACTGTGGCCACAAAGTCTCTCGGGAGGAAACAATCTTCACAAGTTTGGACCCGTAGATGCGGGAGAGACACCAAGCACAAAGGAAAAGCGGCGGAAGCCCAGGGGGGTCCCACAGTGACTTACGGTCCCTCACCTGCTCAGGGAGATTGGCGGCAGCCCCGGGGGCGGGGCAAAGCGAACGTCACTTCCGGCCGCGGACAGCGAGGTCCTCTCGCGCTATGACGGCCAGGGCGGAGGCGCGGGGGCAGCGCCCAGGAGTCGGGGTAGGAGTAGTGGTGACCAGCTGCAGGCATCCTCGCTGCGTCCTCCTGGGGAGAAGGAAAGGGTCATTTGGAGCCGGCAAATTCCAACTTCCCGGGGGCCACTTGGAGTTCGGGTAAGCAGCCGCCTCGCGGACGGGGGAAGGGTTACGTGCACGGGAAGGGCGACCTCGCTCACTGCGTGCGTCCGTGCGTGCGTGCCGACGCTGCGTCGTTTCTCGCGAGTTCCTCTTTTCTCCTCTCGGGCCGGGAGGGGGCACTGCGCTGGGTATGGCTAAAGGAGAGATTTCCTCGTTCCCGTGTGAGCTGCGCCTGCGCCATCAGCTCCTCGCGAGACCTGACGCGGCTGGGAGTTGGCTGGTGAGTTGTGTTTTTCTTACTGCTCGCACTTTGAGAGACCGGAAGTTGGTGTTTATAGGCCGCGGTCAATGTAGTTCTGTCAGTTAAGGCTTTTGCACGGTTTGCTGGTGATTTAAACGCACATGGATATATTTCGTGTTTCCTGCTCCAGTAAGTTTAGTTGCGCTCTAACCAAGTGAATGGGCGACTGAAACTCGAGGCCTCAGTTTCTCTTTTTAAAATGGGGAAGTTAGATGATGCACTTCTTAAGGTCCCTCTCTGCTTTGGCATATTGTGGTTTGATGATGTGTCAGACCGACAAAGAAAGTTAGTTCTACACAAGGGTGTAAAAAGGCTGCGATTGTGGTAGAAGGTGGATTCACCCTGACTCTTGGACTCTTTAATCAATAGAAATTGATAAGATGCCAGATGAGGAATTTAGGCGAAGCTTTATTGGGGCTCGTGCTATAGCAAGAGGGAGCGAGAACAAGACACAGGTGCCCTTGCTCGGCTCCCCTGGAGGGGACGTGGTGGTGGGCTGGTTCCTTAAATGGGGTGAGAATAGGAATGGATCTGCGGGCTGTGCAGGAGGCGCAGCTTAGGTGGCCCGCCTAACCCCTTGGTGTGTGTGGGAATCATGCGTGGTACCCTGCTTTGCTCTCAGCAACTCGGAAATGGCAGTTGGTTTGTGGCCTTTTTATAGCTTGTTTATAATTGTCCCAACTGCGCGTGCATGCAGTTATTTTTTAAGCCTCTGCCTTTGTCCAGGTGCAAGCGCTCTGGTAGATGATCTATCTCAAAGTGAGAATAAAGCGTTCAAGACACAGAGCTTGTTTTTCCTTTTGTATGGAAAATTTCAAACATACTTAAAAATAGAATAGTCAGTGAATCCTCATGTACCCATTACTCAGTTCGTTCTTGTTTCGTCTTTACTGCTCCTCCCTCCCGGCAAACAGACACACACACCCCTTGTTTTCTAAACTATTTTAAAGGAAAGCGGGCATCTTATTACACCACCCCTAAGTAATTCAGTATCTATCTGTAATAGGCTTTTAAAAAGAAGTAACCACAATACCATTTTCAAACCTTAAAATACTTTATAGCATCTGTTACCCAGTCTGTACCATTTTCTGCAGTTGTCTTGAAAAATGTCTTTTTACTGTTTTGTACCAATTCAGATTAAAGGAAGGGCACATGTTGCATGTGATTGATACATTTTTTAAGCCTCTTAATCTAGCAATACCCGCCCTCCCCTTTTTCCTATGCCATGTTGAATATGGGTCATTTGAATTTCTCACATTATGACTATATTCTTCTAATTCATGTATTTCTTATAAAGTGGTTGTTAGAAGTAGAGGCTTGATCCTAGTGCCTTTTAATCAGACTTAGATCTTTATAGAATATGGAATTCTTATCTTCTAGCACAGGGAATTGTTTGAATGGTCTTCTGAATTTTTAAAAGCATCAATAAGTTTCTCATTTTTAGATAAGTAAGATAAGCTATCACTTAATAAATAATGAAATGCCTAGATTAAGAATCAAATTGCCCAGACAAGCACACCATATTGTACTTTGTCAGTTTGGGGGGCGGGGGAGCATTAGCCAAAGTTAGATCACAAATTAAGCACTATTTAGAATGTGTAATTTCTAGAGTAGTGGTTCGAGATAGCTGTCCTAACAGTAACACAAGACAGTGTTGGAGTCTTGACTCATACTGAATGATAATGGCCAAAATTAAAGTTTAATGACCTTTTTACTAAGTGCTAGGTGTTATGCTAAGCTCTTCACATGTGTGCTTTCACTTATCTTTGTATAACTGGTAAACTGAGTGGGCTAAATCGATGGGAAACAAACAGGAAGGAAGTAGCTTTATTTTCTCTTTTCATTGTCTTCAAATATGATTTGTCTTTCCCTTCTCTGCTTCTCCATGACGTTTTCTGCAAATTCAATTGTTTTGCTCTTGTTACCAACCTGGGTTCTTGAACTCTTTAATCAATAGAAATTGATAAGACGTGAGACAAAAGAATTCAGGCAGGACTTTATTGGGACTCATGCTACAGCATGAGAGGGAACAAGTAACAGGTGCCCTTGCTCGCTCTCTGAGGCAGGCGAGCTGGTCCCTTAAACGGGGTGAGGGTGGGAGTGGATAGGTGCTTTGGGCTGGAGGGGTGGCTTAGGTGATCTCTCCACCCCCTTGGTGGTGCCGGGTGCCTGTGTCGTGTGTGGTACCCTGGTTTTGCTCCTGGCACCTCAAAAGTGGCAGTTGGGTTTTGGCCTTTTTGTATCTTTGTTCACAGTTTGCCCCAACTGGACATGGGTGCAGTTAGTTTTCATCGTCCCTTAGAGTTTCTTTGTATTCTGTTGTTCAAGGAGAGGAGATGATAGTCCAGGTGCAAGCACTGCAGTAAAGGATCACAGTCCCAGCCTGTCTCACTTTCACTTGATTATAAAAGTAAATCATATTTTGGTTATTACGATCCTCTTCCAGGCATTTAGCTTTCCTTTGTAGTGGGGAAAGGAGGTGTGGGCTATTGTTTTGCTTTCTCTACCTCCTCTTCTCACTGTTTCTGGTTTCTTTTTCTGGTGTGTTGAGGAAGGAGGGGAGGGAGCAAAACTTTTACCTGAGTGGTGCTGCTGTGATCTATGTTATGTGCCCTCTGGGTGCAGTATTCACAGGCATGCTCTCTTTCTTGTTTTAAAATTTATTTATTTTTGGCTGCGTTGGGTCTTTGTTGCTGCGCGCGGGTTTTCTCTAGTTGCGGCGAGCGGGGCTACTCTTCGTTGTGGTGCGCGGGCTCTAGAGCACAGGTCAGTAGTTGTGGCGCACGGGCTTAGTTGCTCTGAGGCATGTGGCATCTTCCCGGACCAGGGATCCAACCCGTGTCCCCTGCATTGGCAGGAGAATTCTTAACCACTGCGCCACCAGGATAGTCTGCGTGCTCTCTTTCTTAGGGTGTGTTTATTGGTTGGTTGGAAGTCCTACAAGGATTTCTACACTGCACAGTTCCCTGACGTAGGTGACTGACTTTTTGTGACGCTGGCCACCAGCTCCTGCTGTTAGCACAGGACGCTACATTTTCTTTGTGATGGGGCCCCCAGCAGTCTCTTGTAGCATCTGCTTGGCCCAAAGGAAACACAGGTTGGGAAGGATGCTTTCACTGCTGCCCATTTTCTCTGCTCAGCCATCGTGGGCTGCTTTAGCCACTCTCCTTCCTTCCAAATTCCTGAAGTGGGAACGAGCATTACCTTGTGTATTCACGTGCATCCCTAAACACCATGGGACACATTTCAGGTTAACCCAAGAGCTCTTTCCC
>NW_006793498.1:2045769-2048035 GCF_000442215.2 Lipotes vexillifer | reverse complement strand
TTTCCCTGCTACACCTCTGCTCTGATGCACTGGAGTAGACCTATGAGGTTGCACAGCTCAGTCTTTAACTGGGGAGTAACATACCAGTACCTCCTTCTTGAGGGTCTCACCCAGTCTCTGTGACTAATTCTCTTGGAGGGCCTCTCACTGGGTTTCGAGGCAGAGCTGGCCCCTCATTAGGAGGAGGAGGAACGTTCCTGCAGGCCGCAAACGCAGCTCTCCTCTCTCCCAAAGATCTGCCTTCGCATGTAGACTGGGTAGTGACGGTAGTTTAGATCATTAGAGACACAAAAATATTCAAGGTAGAAAAGATAGAGAAACAGTATTCTTTTTTGCTGAATATCACACTAAAGTGCTTCATAAATATTTGGAAATTTAGTCTAAAGTGCATATGAAATGACTTTTAGAAAAACTGAATCACACTAATGATTCCTTTTAATAATATTTGTTTTCATTCAATACTCATATATTATCTGATTGTATGAAATTTCATTTGGAACGATTTCTAAAGGGAGATATATATTTTTAATCTTGTCTCATATATGAAAACTGCAGTGAAATGTTTTAATTTACATACAGGTTTTTGTAACTTTTGGAATATCAGCATTTTTGTCAATACCTAGTTATTATGGGTCATACGTTGAAGGTGAACTAATCGCATCAGTGTATTTTAATATTTCATGAATGCCTGTTGCCTATTGCCCTCAATTTTGAGCCTTCTGAGCCTTCAGAAAAGACAGTGTCCACTTCTTGATACACTTAACACAACGCCATGGGAAAGTAACATTATCTTCTTCCTTGTCTAAGGTGGAAAATAATGGACTTTGAACTCACACCCAGGTCTAGTTGACTCCCCAGCTGTGCTCTTAACTGATGTATTCAACCACCTCCTGGTTGCGTGCTGCTCCCAGGCACGTGAAGTAGTGCTGAATTGGCTAAATGTTCATTTTTTTGTTCAGTATGAAGTCCTTTTGGTCTTCAGATACTTGACATATAGGATAAACAGAGTGTCAAAGGAGGGTTGTTGATTTATTGTTGTAAAGCGTGAACCAATTACAGCTCTTTTTGCTTTACACTAGGAATTTCTAGCCAGGAATTTCATGGCCAAAAAAAAAAAATGCATAAGTAGAATTGAATATGGTGGTGTGTTTCTGTTTTTCAGTGAAAGCTGGGAAGAATGTGCTCAAAGGGAAACCTGGGAAGAAGCAGCTCTTCACCTGAAAAATGTTCACTTTGCCTCGGTTGTGAATTCTTTCGTTGAGGAAGAGGATTACCATTATGTCACTATTCTAATGAAAGGAGAGGTGGACGCGACTCATGATTCAGAACCAAAGAATGTAGAGCCTGAGAAAAATGAAAGTAAGAAAACTGTAAATAATGCATTTTCTATGAGAGCATATGGTCTGAAGGAAGATTACATTATGTTGCCATAGGAAGAGAATTAGATTAGAATATAATTATACTTCAGTTAGAATGTAAATGTACTTAAATCCTGGATACATAAGGACAGAACAGGAAAGAGAACTGGGCCTAGAGCCAGACTACTCGGTTCGCATCCTGGTTCTTCTACTTAGAGGTTTGTAATCTTGGACAAGTTATTTAGGTCTCAGGGCCTCTTTTCTCACTTGTGACAGTAGTACCTACTTCAGATGCGTTGTTGTAAGCATAAAATGAGTTCATACATACAACGGGCCTGGCCTAGTGAACACAGCAAGTACTCAGTAAATGTTAGTTTTACTGTTAGTGTTTAATTTTGTTTCACACTGTGATTTTTAAGCAAAACATTTAAGGTGCCTTCCTCAGTTTTCTCATCTGTGCAAGAGAGGTAAAACTTTCTTTTATAGAGAATGCTTAACCTGACAAAACACTTAACTGTTACCTTCTGTGTTGAATTGAGTGCTCTGAAAGCTTTAATGACAATAACTGATATTCTGTTATTTAGTGTGTACTAAGCATTGTTCTTTAGGGCTTTGCATGTATCATCTCTCTTCAGATTTCATAAAACTGCATGATAAAAGGAACTAAAGAGTAAAATATCAAACTTATTCAATATATTATTTGCCATAAGAAACCTTATCCAAGTGGTCTCATGTAGGATCACTCCTCTAAACGTTTAATTTCTCCTCTAATAGCGAAAATCTTTTCATTCACAAATACTTGCTGAGTACTGTGTGCCAGACATTGTTCTAAGCACTAAAGAAAAAGTGGTGTTTAAAACAAAGTCGCTGCCCTCCTGGACTATACATTTTATCTGGGGGGGGGGGGG
>NW_006793498.1:2044061-2045669 GCF_000442215.2 Lipotes vexillifer | reverse complement strand
TTTTTTGGGGGGGGGGGGGGAAGGCAACAAATTAGCAGATATTTTATGATAGTAGTGATAGGAGTAAGAATAAAAAAAAATAAAGCTGTGTAAAGATAGTGATGCATGGGTGTTGTGTCAGGTGGGGTGGTCAGGGAGGGCTTCTGTGCAGAGCCTGAAGGAAGTGACATTACTAGAATGAATAAGTCATGTCTGAAGTGTTTTACAGACTGACTTGATTGAATGAACAGAAGGGCATGTTCTACCCGAAGGCCTGTTGAGTCATATAAGATTTTTTATAAAGTAGGTAACTACTTGGAATCCTTTAAAATGAGCTAGCAAAGTCTGAACTGTTTTTACTCACAACACTTCTGATACCAAATGTGTGGACTTTTTTTCTCACACTAAATAATTCTCCAACTCTCCAGACATCAGTTGAGTGTCCTATTATTCAGTTCAATTCTTACACTGTCTACTTGGATCCGAAAAGTTAAAGAGCTCAGTCCCATGAGACTGCCCCCATCTCCAATGCCAATCTCACGTCCAGGCCTCCTGTACTTTTGACGTCCAGGCCTCCTGTACTTTTGACGGCCTGGCTATAAATCGAGGCTCCCACAACCCCCTCTTCGGTAATTTGCTAGAATGTCCCACAGAATTAAGGAAAACACTCTCCTGACATTACCAGTTTGTTTTAAAGGGTACAGCTCAGGAACAGCCCAATGAAAGAGGTAGGGCCAGGTCTGGGGAGCGGGCACGGGACTTTCATGCCCTCTCTGGATGCGCCACCCTCCCAGCACCTCGATGTGTTCAACTCGGAAGCTCTCTGAACCCAGCTGTGTAGAGTTTTTATGGAGGTTCCTATGTAATGGGATTATTATTACTGAGATTGGTTAAATCAATGTCCATTGGCTGTTAACTCAGTCTCCAGCCCCTCTCTCCACCCGTAAGGTGGAGTGTGGAGTGAGAGGTGAGCTGAAAGTTCCAACGCTGTGATCATGTCTGGGTCTTTCTGGTCACCAGCCCCCATCCTAAAACTGTCCAGGGGTCCCCAGCCACCAGCCATCTCATTAGCATAAACTCAGCATTGGTTGAAAGGAGCTTATTATGGAAACAAAAGATGCTCCTCTGATCCCTATCACTCAGGAAATTACAAAGATTTTAGGAACCCTGCCAGGAAACAGGGATAAAGACCAAATACCTATTTCTTATATCACGATGTCACACAAAGAAACACACAGAAAGTATGCAAAGGCCTTCAGCTGGCCTAGGGTACAACAGAAATTATTCATGCCTTAATAAGTGGGAGGCAGGATTGTACCAGGTTCACTGGGGGAGCTGATAACCTGGCCAAGGTGTTCAGGCACTCAGGGGTCTTCGTTTTTTATAATATAAGCATGCAGTCTCTGCCCCATGTTCATCAGGTCCTGGATCTGGATTGCGTGCTTCAGTTTCCTCCAGCCATCTGTTTATACTTAGAAGGATTATCCAGATGCTTCGTTTTCTAGGGGGCCCCTAGGATAAACTTTACTTCAGCTCTCTTGCGACTCAATTAATTGAGCATCTTGCAACACACTGTGAGTGTCTCCCTCCCGCTCCTCCTCTCCCTCTCTCTCTTTCTCTCCCCTTCTC
>NW_006793498.1:1996456-2044051 GCF_000442215.2 Lipotes vexillifer | reverse complement strand
CTCTCTCTCTCTCTCTCTCTCTCTCTCTCTCTCTCTCTCTCTCTCTCTCTCTCTTTCTCTCTCGCTCTCCTTCCCTCCCTCCTTCCCTCCCTCCCTCTGTTACTATGTGGTCACAGGTGCTGATCAGCCCTTCCGCAGCTTATTCCAGTTTCATGGATTCTTTGTCCCCTGCCTTGCCGGAGTGAAATTACATACCTGTATTTTATAGGCAGACAAATACTGAAGGGAAGAAACAGTACTTACACATAGATATATGCATGTAATCATAAACTAATTTAGAACATGGAGTTCTAATAATCATTATATTTCTGTATTATTATCATAATATTAAACATTCACCTGTCACGGGCATCTGTGCTTTCATGTTATTTACATTTAAATCATCAAAGAAAACACCATCCCCTAGAATATTTTTCTAGGATTTCATGTACTTTACAATTAATAGACACTGTTAAATCTTTCACATTTCAGTGGATTTTTAAGAAGACAACTCCTTTCATTCTTGTCTTTCTATCTAAAATATACCACAGCACAGAGAATACTTTTTATTCTCTGTACAGCTTCCATTACTTTTTCAAGAAATGGAGGATAGCTTAGAAATTTTGTAATCTACCTTATTTTGTAGGTGAGGAAACTGGCTTATTTTAACGTAGTTTAACCTGTAGTATCAATGCAATATATAAAATTCTGTGAGTCTTGTTTAACCAGATATTTAAATGAATATTGAATGGTATTAAATCTGGGTTTTACCACAGTGTGGCCTTTGTAAACTTGGCTTCATATTCAAATAACAGCATGTTTTAAATAATCATCATTCCTTTCTTAAGATCTTCATTCTAAATGCAAATTATGTTTGTATAGCCAAGCTAATGCATAGCATCACTATTGCACTTCATTAGTAGCAAATCTTTTTTTTTTTTTTTTTTTTTTTTTTTTTTTGCGGTACGTGGGCCTCTCACTGTTGTGGCCTCTCCCGTTGCAGAGCGCAGGCTCAGCAGCCATGGCTCACGGGCTCTGCGGCATGTGGGATCTTCTCTGGACTGGGGCACGAACCCGTGTCCCCTGCATCGGCAGGCGGACTCTCAACCACTGCGCCACCAGGGAAGCTCATCATTTTTAAATTTAATTAATTTTTCTTAGTATAGGTTAACTTGCCAAAATAAATATCCTTTGTTTCCTTTCATCTAAAGAAATTGCTTTGATACCTTTCTTTTCTAGGTTGGGAGTGGGTTCCTTGGGAAGAATTTCCTCCCCTGGACCAGCTTTTCTGGGCACTACGTTGTTTAAAGGAACAAGGCTACGATCCATTTAAAGAAGATTTGGATCATCTGGTAGGATACAAAGGAAATCACCTAGAGGTGAACAAGGGGACTCCCTGATTTTTTTTTTAATGGGTTAGCCAAAAAAAAAAGTTCGCCCGGTTTTCCCATAAGATGGCTCTAGTAGTGCTTAGTTGTGTTTAACTTCATTCGAAACAATTTTGTTGGATTGTATTGTGACAGCTGTCATATCAGCGTGTATTTAAAAAAACACTTATCAAAATTGGTGAATTTTTGCGTAGCCATTTTAATATAGAAGATGGAAGAAAAAAAGCAACATTTTCGGCATATTATGCTTGATTATTTCAAGAAAGGTAAAAATGCAACTGAAACGCAAAAAAAAATTTGCGAAGTGTATGGAGAAGGTGCTGTGACTGAGCGAACGTGTCAAAAGTGGTTTGCGAAGTTTCGTGCTGGAGATTTCTCGCTGGACGATGCTCCACGGTCGGGTAGACCAGTTGAAGTTGATAGCGATCAAATCGAGACATTAATTGAGAGCAATCGACGTTATACCACTCGGGAGATAGCCGATATACTCAAAATATCCAAATCAAGCGTTGAAAATCATTTGCACCAGCTTGGTTACATGAATCGCTTTGACGTTTGGGTTCCACATAAGTTAAGCGAGAAAAACCTTCTTGACCGTATTTCCGCATGCGATTCTCTACTGAAACGTAATGAAAACGTTCCATTTTTAAAACAAATTGTGATGGGAAATGAAAAATGGATACTGTACAATAATGTGGAACGGAAGAGATCATGGGGCAAGCGAAATGAACCACCACCAAGCACACCAAAGGCCGGTCTTCATCCAAAGAAGGTGATGTTGTGTATATGGTGGGATTGGAAGGGAGTCCTCTATTACGAGCTCCTTCCAGAAAACCAAACGATTAATTCCAACAAGTACTGCTCCCAGTTAGATCAACTGAAAGCAGCACTCGACGAAAAGCGTCCAGAATTAGTCAACAGAAAACGCATTATCTTCCATCAGGATACCACAAGACCGCATGTTTCTTTGATGACCAGGCAAAAACTGTCACAGCTTGGCTGGGAAGTTCTGATTCCTCCACCTTATTCACCAGACATTGCACCTTCGGATTTCCATTTATTTCGGTCTTTACAAAATTCTCTTAATGGAAGAAATTTCAATTCCCTGGAAGACTGTAAAAGGCATCTGGAAGAGTTCTTTGCTCAAAAAGATAAAAAGTTTTGGGAAGATGGAATTATGAAGTTGCCTGAAAAATGGCAGAAGGTAGTGGAACAAAAGGGTGAATACATTGTTCAATGAAGTTCTTGGTGAAAATGAAAAATGTGTCTTTTATTTTTACCCAAAAAACCAAAGGAATTTTTTGGCCAACCCATACATAAAAGGCAAAATAAGGTCCTGTAAAAGAATGAAAAATATCTACATTTCAGAACAACTCCATTTTAGCTGAAAAGTCCCACATGATTGCCAGTTATTTATTTGGAGTCTCTTAATATACCCAATATCCTTTCAGCCTGTACTCGTGAAAAATTTTCAGGGATTGTGTTATGAATTATATTTCAGACTCAGAAAATGTGGTAAATGGTGATGTTGTGGTAATTCTGCTTTCCGTATTACTCTGTGGTTTGACTGTGCTGTTTGCCATTACCGGTGCGCGTGGAGGAGAGGGCAGAATTTGTCTTGGTGTCTCAGTTCTAATGGAGACCCTAATTCAGGTGCTAACACAGTATATGCCCATTGCAGAATTTATCACATTTGTTGATTTTCCTCTTTTGTTTTATTTAAATCAAAAAATTTTTTGGTAATATACTGTGACAGTCCCTGCAACTAGAGCAAACACGACACGTCTTTAGGGTGTATTTCCCAGATTTCCGATTGAGAACCTAAAGCAAGGGAAGTGAGACAAACCATCCAGGATCTGTATCCCGTCATTAACAGGCCCGGTCATTTGGGATCTCAGTTGATCTCTCTGAGATTCAGCTTCCTTATGTGTAAAATGCGATTAGACTAGGGCAGTGGATCTCAAAGTGTGGCCTGAGGAAGTCCTCAAGTCCCTGTCAAGGGTCCTCAGGGTTAAAGCTGTCTTTGTCATACAAAGACTTCATTTGCTTTTTTCATTCTCATTCTTTCCTGAGTGTATAGAGGAGTTTGCATGTTGTGTGATACTGTAGCAGACTGAATGCAAAGCAGATATGAGAGTCTAGCTGTCTTTTATTAAGCTAGATGTGAAAGAAATCAACAAAAATGTAAAACAGTGCCACTCTTCTCACTGGTTCTTTTGCTTTTTTTTTTTTTAAGAAAAATAGCTATATTTTTTATAAAAATTATGTTAACATATAATGGTTTTGAGTTATGGATTTTTGTTATTTGTAAATAAATTAATAAAAGAATTCTTAAAATTTCTTGGTTTTAATTTCTAATATGGTCCTATCACTAGATAAAATCCTACAAAAACAAAAACTCTTTGGGGTCCTTAGTAATTTTTTTTTTTTTAATGAAGTATAGTTGTTTACAATGTTGTGTTTCAGGTATACAGCAGAGTGATTCAGATATAAATACACACACACACACACACACACACACACATTTCTTTTCAGATTCTTTTCTGTTATAGGTTATTACAAGATACTGAATACAGTTCCCTGTGCTATACAGTAGGTCCTTGTTGTTTATTTATATCTAATAGTGTGTATTTGTTAATCCTAAACTCCTAATTTATCCCTCCCCTCCCTCTTTCCCCTTTGGTAATCATAAGTTTTTTTTCTATGTCTGTGAGTCTCTGTTTCTGTTTTGTAAATAAGTTCATTTGTATCATTTTTTTAGATTCTACATATCAGTGATATCGTATGACTTACTTCACTTGGTATGATAATCTCTTGGTCTATGCTGCAAATGGCATTATTTCCTTTTTATGGTTGAGTAATATTCCATTGTATATATGTGCCACATCTTTATCCATTCGTCTGTTGATGGACACTTAGGTTGCTTCCATGTCTTGGCTATTGTAAATAGTGCTGCTATGAACATTGGGGTGTGTGTATCTTTTTGAATTCATTTTCATCTTTTCTGGATATCTGCCCAGGAGTGGGGTAGCTGGATCATATGGCAGCTCTATTTTTAGTTTTTTAAGGAACCTCCATATTGTTCTCCATAGTGGCTGCACCAATGTACATTCCCACCAACAGTGTAGGAGGGTTCCCTTTTCTCCACACCCTCCTCAGCATTTATTATTTGTAGACTTTTTGTTGATGGCCATTCTGACTGGTGTGAGGTGATACCTCACTGTAGTTTTGATTTGCATTTCTCTAATAATTAGTGATGTTGAGCATCTTTTCATGTGCCTCTTGGCCATCTGTATGTTTTCTTTGGAGAAATGTGTGTTTAGGTCTTCTGCTCATTTTTTGATTGGGTTGTTTTTTTGATATTGAGCTATATGAGCTGTTTGTATATTTTGGAAATCAGGCCCTTGTTGGTCGTATCATTTGCAAATATTTTCTCCCAATCTGTAGGTTGTCCTTTTGTTTATGGTTTCCTTTGCTGTGCAAAAGCTTATAAGTCTGATTAGGTCCCATTTGCTTATTTTTGCTTTTATTTCTTTTGCCTTGGGAAGCCAATCTAAGAAAACATTGGTACAGTTGATGTCAGAGAGTTTTGCCTGTGTCCTCTTCTAGGAGTTTTATGGTGTCGTGTCTTATTTAAGTCTTTAAGCCATTTTGAGTGTTTTTTGTGTATGGTGAGAGGGAGTGTTCTAATAACTTCGTTGATTTACATGCTGCTTTCCAACTTTCCAACACCACTTGCTGCAGGGAGACTCTTTTCTCTGTTGTATGTTCTTGCCTCCTTTGTGGAAGATTAACTGACCATAGGTGTGCAGGTTCATTTCTGCACTCTCTGTTCTGCTCCATTGATCCATATGTCTGTCTTTGTGCCAGTACCATGCTGTTTTGATACTCTAGTATTGTCTGAAGTCTGGGAAGGTTATGCCTCCATCTTGTTCTTTTTCCTCAGGATTGCTTTGGCAATTCTGGGTCTTTTGTGGTTCCATATAAATTTTAGGATTATTTGTTCTGGTTCTGTGAAAAATGCTTGAGTAATTTGATACAGATTGCATTAAATCTGTAGATTGCTTTGGGTAGTATGGCCACTTTAATAATATTCTTCCAATCCAAGAGCATGGGGTATCTTTCCATTTTTTTTTGGAATCATATTCAGTTTTATTTATCAGTGTTTTATAGTTATCAAAGTCTCTCACCTCCTTAGTCAGGGTTATTCCTAGGTGGGTTTTTTTACATGATTTTAAAAGGGATTGTTTTTTCACTTTCTGATATTTCATTGTTAGTATAAAGAAATGCAACAGATTTATGTATATTAATCTTGCTTGTATCCTGCTACCTTGCTGAATTCATTTATCTGTTCTAATAGTTTTTGTGTTGAGTCTTTAGGTCCTTAGTAATTTTTAAGAGTGTAACAGGATCCAAAACCAAAAAGTTTGAGAACTGCTGGATTAGGCCATGAACTCACATCCTTTTCTTTATGAGCCCATTTCTGTAAAATCCCTTGCTTCTCCTAAAGCTGGTTACATTTGAATTTTGCCGTTTCAACAGACTCAAATACTGTTGTAATACGTGTTACAAAAGAATCTTTCTTCAGTGAATGAAGATCATTTTTAAAGTTCTTATCTTTTTTTTTTAATATTTATTTATTTGGCTGCATCAGGTCTTAGTAGCGGCACACGGCATCTTCATTGTGGCATGCGGGATCTTAGTTCCCCAGCCAGGGATCGAACCCACGTCCCCTGCATTGGAAGGCGGATTCTTAACCACTGGACCACCAGGGAAGTCCCTAAAGTTGTTTTCTTAATTGCTTACGTTTTCAAAGTTACATGTGCACATTGTATAGTTTACCATTTACAAATCTCATTTTCTATTTTATTTTAACAGACTTTTTTTTAAGAGTGTGAGAGGAGCTCAAGTGAAATTAGTGTATATTCCTTGAACTAATGAATTTCACAGTTTTTCCTACTCCTGTTTGATTACTCCATTTCCTTCTGTTGCTTGCTCATTAGTTTTACTCCCTTCCTCAACTGACATAATCCCTGTTTGTCCCTGGCTCCTCCCTAAATGATAGACATGGGAGGCTTGATAAGAAGAACCCAGGCAGCCTTGTAGATGAAACTCCTCCATGGCTTTATCCCAAGTATAGTTGACTGGGAATTCATTGAGATACGTCTTTATGCCAGTACTTATCCAAGCAGGTGTTTTATAGTTTCAGAAACTTATCACAAACCTGAGGAGTTTTTTCTGTATCTGCTACTTTTCCATTTTTTGTAGACAGACTCATTAGGAGCTTGTGAGGTTTTCCATTTGTTTGTTTTAAATTCACCAAATTAGACATGAAGGTCTATTTCAATGAAAAGAAAAAAACCAACCTGGGCCCTTATTTATAGTAAAAAGTAAAAAGCTAAGTTTCATGTTAGAGGGGGATTGCACTTACTCGGCACCCAGCATGCTCAGTGGCATCCAATAATCACTCTGTAAATATTTCTCTAAAAGAGTGAATGACCAGAGCAGGATTTAGAGCTCTTTAAGTAAGCAGTTAATTCTTAAATGTTTTGAGAATTGCCTTTAATTGAAAAAACTGATACTACTAGCAGTATTCTCATGAAATGTCTATACCTCACTCTGCCAGGATACTGGCAAGTCTGAAATAGCTCTTCATGTATTTGCTAAATCAAGCCCCGAGGTGTCCTCTATCCCAAGATAGGCAAGTGCTCCTACACTGACCCTCACAACATCCGAGCATAGGTCTGTGCAGCGGAGCATCATGTGAATTCGGCCTCCCTGAGATCCACTTGGAAGAGGCAGTTCTTCGTTATCTGGACTGCCAGCTTTCCACATAAGGCAAATGTTCCTTCAGATGAAATATTCTCTTCTCGGGGGCATCAAGGATCATTTAGGGATCGTGGAGGAGGAGAGCTCAGGAAGTCAGGAAACAAAGTCTTCCAACATAAACTCAATCATATATTGATGCTGCCTCTCTTTTATTTTTAAATTATTTATGTTGTACTTAGAAATCAGTGTTGCACTTGAGTAGTGCTTGTGAAAAATGCAAATTAAAAATAACAGTAGGCATTGACTGAGAGGTGTGTACCAAACTTTCCATTTTATGTACCTCAAGAAATTGAACACGTAAGTTAAGGCCCTCCATAAACATTTAATTTGCATCTACTATGTGCCAAATATTGTAGCAGATGCTTAATAATATTTACACTGTAAATTGAATATCACACTTCCTTAACGCCAAATTCCCATTCTAGATTTCCCCATTTTTATGTTTAAAATGTTTAAGTATTTGGCTTTCTGCATGAATGTCACTTAATAGCTTTATATGCACTAAGTTATATCACTCATTTTATTTACCAGAACAGTTTATGGGCAAACAGAACTAAGTAGCAAGCAAGCCAGGGTTATCACCAGATTCAGTTTGACTTGGTATTCTGTCCTCTATTCTTCTGTTTTTCTTTACAGATTCACTTTCCACCTATTGTTTGATGGCTCCCCAAACTACATTATCTTCAGCTCAGACCTTTTTCCTAAACTCCAGATCACACACCAATCACACACCAGTCATCTCTAGGTGAGATTTTCTCTGTCCTTCTCACTTGATACATTACGAACTGAATTTCCTCTTGTATTCCTCGAAGGGAATGCCTCTACCATCTGCTTAGTTGCTCAGATTAGTTTCCTTTTCCCCACATAAAGCAGTCTCTGTCTTGTCCATTCTGTTTCTCTCATGCCTCTTGGATCCATCCTTATCACAGTCCTGGTTGCCTCTCCCCTGGTCCAGGTCCTTCATCATCATCTCTCCTGTTCCTGCAGCTGTACCCTCAGACTGATTGATTGATTGAGGTAAAATATACAACGTAAAATTTACCATCGTAATCCTCTGACTTATCTTTGACAGTACTCCTAGAATGACTTCTCAGAATCATAAATTTGGTCGTGTCTCTTGTCTTCCCAAACTTCTTGAGAAGTTCCCCATTGCTTGTATGAAAAATCCTTGACATGCAAGGTCTTTCATAATTTCTCTAGAGTAACTTTCCCACCATCCACATCACCTTCACTCTGCTACATTCCAGGTGTATTTCTTTGTGCTTCCTCAAGTGTACTTCACCAGTGTGTCTGTAGCTCCTTGTGAACTGAATGTCACTCCCACCCTCAGTCTGCCTCAACAAAGCCTTACCAAATTCTCATACTGCACTTCAAGGGTCCCTTCCTCCGTGAAGCTTTCTAGGCTCAACCAGGCTGACTTTCACATACCACGCCTTACACTATTTCTATTGCAGTTTAACTTCAGGGGTGGCTTTTGAATTAGTGAGGCTGTAGGCTTAAGTGATATGTGACACTTGTGTTCTTCTAAAGTCATCTACTTTTGCCTTCTTGTATAACTTGGTTTAATTTCTAATGGGTTGAATTCACTCCCAAAGCATTTGTGAAGTAATAGATTCTGCAGATAAAATGCTCCCAAATCAGCCTTCTCCTTAAAAATGGCTGAAAATAGGTCCTTGTTTATAGTGCAGTTTGCATAAGCACTGTTTGTATGAATGAAGAGGAAACATGTCCACATTTCAGGGATCACGTGTGACTCTCGGGGCATTTACTGTGGCTGAGCACCACCGTTGATTATTTGCAGTCTTGGGCTTGGTTCAGTGCCTGTGAACTGCAGCACATGCCATGCTGTGTTCTGTTGATTGCTTGCCTCCCCAGGGAAAGTAAACTTCAGGCTGGAGACTGTATTATACACACAGCAGCCAGTGGTGACTGAGAGTACTAAATGCCCAGTGTGTGCTGCTTGAGTGAAAAATTGACCTTCTAGTAGTTGTTAACTAGTCCTTGTCCTGGGCTGGAACTAGTAGTGCTGAGCATACTCAGAGAAGGGAATGCAGATTGTGTTCCAGGTATTTGGAGGGACAAAAAGGAGAGCTGTTTCTATAGGTGTAGGGAGAGGGGAGCTAGAGTCTGAAATAGAAACAGAGTTGCCTTGGAGGTTAAAGACCTGCACAAAGTCGGAAACCAGGTGGGGGAAGCTGAAATCCAAACGTCCACTTACCAACAGTGAGGAACAATGAGGACAAGTTCCTGTGTTTTGGGGGAAATCGCTAAATAATGTTTATGTGAAATGTGCCTTAAAATGACAGTTTAATGTGCTTAATTTATAAGATGCCTCTTGAGATCTTGCTGGAGGTATTATATAACATATGATATATAAGTCCTATTAACTTTGTAGAATATTTTTAAAAATCCAAGTTCTGAGATATTTAGATCCGAGGGTTTTGGATGAGGGGTTGTAGAGCTGTACAGATAAATGCCAAGTGAGCATGTATGCAGCAGCTAGATTTCTTTGAGGTACATGTGAAATTTCTACTTGTTTTCTAAACCACTGATCCGTCAACTCATAAGGAATCTATATATTCCTTAGTCCTATTTTTCCGTTTGGGTTTATTTTTTTTACGTTCTTAGTCTCTGTTGGTTTATAAGTAAAAACCCCTGGAGGGAAGAGGTGCTAAGATTCTTGAATTGTGAATGGCAGTGACTGACAAGGATCTTAAAGGCTTTAGGGTCCCAGTACTTAGATTTGGATGTGAAGGCCTCACACAGATTCCCATTCAGCAGGTAAGAAGCAGGTTCTTGAATCTGCCTTCTAACGGCCACCACAGTAATTTGGATACGCTTGGTTTGTGGCCAGACTTTGAGAAATACCACTTTCAAGACAGTTAAAATGTAACCGACATGGCCATTGTGCTTTGCACAAGTCTGACATCCTTCATATGGGGTATGCTTTTTCTTTTTTCAATATTCTTATTTTTTTTCAAACAAAATGTATATAATGTGTATTTTTTTTAAGATAAAAGTCTACACCAAAATGTTAATTGATGTGATCTCTGGGTAGAATGCTAATTTCACTGTGTCTCCTTTATGCTGAACCATATTTGCTAAATTTTCCACAAAAGATCAGGAAAAAGAGTAAAGGGTGCAATACTGTCTAAAACTGGTAAGTCAAAATATAGCTGTATAAGCATATTATTTAAACATGGATGTTAACCACCAGAAGTTAAAAGTGATTCCTTCTGGGAACTGCCATAAGAGGGAAGGTGAAGGCCAGAGTGTTATCCATTCTACAACCTTTCATACAATTTGTTATGCTTGTTATGACATTATGGTAAGTTTTCAATTAGGTTAAAAAGCTACTTCATTTTACTTCTTCTAAGAATGGCAGTGTGTGCCTTTAAGAAACCTACCAAAGTTGGTATTACTAGTTCAGATGTATGCATTACCTCATGTTCATCATCCTCCAAATTCTAAAGTATGTACAAAATGCAACTGGATTTACAGAAATATCCTACCTACGCTGAAATTTAAAAAAAGAAGCATAGAAAGTACGAACAAAAGTGAGTTTATTTATAAAATATACAATAATTACAAATAGTACAAATTGAGGCGATTTCTCCTGTTCCTGTCACCGAAGCTTACGGCCTTTACTTTCAAATGAGGGTTTCTGTTATTCTGAGTTATGATGCACATTCAGTGATCCGCTGCCTTTGTTTATGCTTTTCTAAATAATTCCAGGAGGCCTATTAGTGATATGTACATGGGTCATTTCCCTAAAATCTTATTTCCAGAACTACTATGCACAAGTCCAACACAACTGAAATAGAACAAAACAGCACTGAACCGAATAATCTTTTTTTCCAACAGTAAATTTTGATTTTCTCTAAATATTCACCTAGTGGTTTAGAACTGAAACCATGCTTTTTGGCTTTAAAAAGAAAGTCCACTGTGATTTTTAACAGGCAGCACAATTCCACTATAGCCGATTATCACCTGGCTATTTTTACAGGTTTGCAATTATTTAAGAAACAGAATTCTATAGTATTCAATTCTGTATGTTTTTGTCTTACGCTTTTTTAATCAGAGTCACTACTACTGCTTGAGGAGTCTGTTGACATAACCTCTACATCATCTTCATTTTCTTTGTTATGTCCTGGAGGTTCCAACAAAAAGTCATTACTGTGATTTGGTGGTAACATATTCATTGCTATATCATTTGACTGCCATGGATACTGTGGAGCAAGGACATCTGGAGAAAAGAAAGAAGCACATATGAGAACATCTCTACTAAAAACTAATTTACTTCTTAGTTATACTTTCCTTCATGCAAATAATCTGAAGTAAAACTTCTTAAAGGCTAGAAATCAAAATATACATTTGGCCAAATTAATAATCAAACTTATCATGGAAAAATGTGATGTTTTAGTAACATGTGATGTTTAGACTCTATGGTTTATTTTTTAAAAATCATACTTTCCTATAGTCACTATTCAAGATGTTCACAATTTCAAATCGAATGTCTCATATCTATACATATTTTATGCACATATATAATAGGTCATATATAGTACTTTCTATATATTCTCTCTATATCTATGATAAGTAGCTGATGTAAACTATACTGTGTATTCCAGTTTAAACTGCCTCTTAAGCTTCAATTCCACTCTTCTCCCTGGACCCTGAAAACACTTCTCCTTTGCCAGCAGCCACAATGTTAAGCTCTGTCAGTAGAGGGCACTGCAAGGACTCTACAGGAGGAACAGGCTTCCCTTCTGGGATCCTGCGTTTCCCTCCTGTGGTGTCTGGTGGGTGTGTAGGACATCAGTGGCATCCCAGTTGGATGACTTCCCAGCAAGTCTCCCAGGGACCCTAGTGGATAATTTCCTACTTGCCGGCTCTGGCCTGTGACACCTCATCTAACTTCTCTGCCATCCAACAGGCCAGAGCTACACCTTTTCCACTCCGGGCTGAATATCAGCCTTGGGATGGGGAGTGTGGGCGGGAGGAGCCTCTTCTCAGTCGGTCCCTTCCTTGGCTATCTGCCTCATCCTACATGCAGTAGCTGTTCCCTGCATCTGTTATTACTGCATTTAAAAAATATAGTTCTCTTTACTGTCTAGTAGTTAGTATCTGGTTACTACTCAGTAGTTCTTTAAATTTTCCTTCATATTGCTGGTGTGGTTTCTGCCTCCTGCCTGGACCTGACTGGCATATTATGACACAGTACAATCACAATGAGAAAAATGAGGAGATACCAAGGGAAACTAATGCACAGTGACTTCCCAGTTTGTACTTTAGATAGATAACAACGGCAATGTTTATAAAAGCATTTTTAATAACACAGGGACAGCCTTACAACGAAATGTTAAGCATAAAAAAGCATTATCTACAGTATGTTTTTAGCGATGTAAAAAATACGAAAAAACATGAAATATGTAAAATATTAAAACTGCTCAAAAAAAACCAATTTTCCCCTTTTTTATGCCTTTTAAAAAACTTTTAAAATGTTCTACCAGATCAAAACAAAACAAGTCACCTACAAAAGGTAAAAGGGGAACATAAAATAAACATAAGAACAGTACAAACCTATATGCAAAACCTGAGGAAGACTGAAGTTCAGAATGAGCTGAGTCTCACAAAAAATGATATTCTATTTAGGTATTAAAACACCCATAAAAAGCTTTGTTAGTCACTTTGTTAATCTGGGGTTTTTTCACAAGTGTGCTCACTTGGTATTCTTTAAACTGAACATACATACATCTTATTCTGTTTATAAAATATACTTCATTTTAAAAAGCTATGTTTGGAGCTCAGTTAATGAGGCCTAATTCCTGAGGAAAATGGCACATAAAATCAGTTTATTCTAATTTCATAGCCTCCATCTAGAATAGTCTTTAAACTAGAGAAGGCAGAGAGGATAAACTGGTAGAGAACCTAGCAACTAAAATGAGTTGGGTCCAGACCCTCAAACTTGTTCAGATCTCTGTCTTCCTCCTCATTTCTGAAAAAAAACCTTTGTTTGAAAGCATTATTCTGATTAACGTTACCTGGCAATCTGCCTGCTGCAAGTGCGTCCCCTGGTAGATGACCGTTCACTCCGTTAGTGGAAGGGTTGTTCATCTGGCCCAATAATCCACTTCTCATCTCCAAATCAGTTGGGTATGGTCTCCGTGGGTCCCCTAAAAAATAAGACTGCTTTTAATTCAGTCACATATGAAAATAAGCTTTGATACCTTCTCTGAAATATTGATTTTCCTTGGTTCACTTTGAAAAACTCAAGCCACATTTTCAATTTTGGAATATGAAGGTCATCTTATCAATTGTCATTAAGATATAATATATTAAAATTTTAAATACATGTACTTTTATTTCTTCTCTAGATTTCACAATAATACACTATTCTCTATATGAAAAGAAGTCTCTCATTTAAGCAAACATTCCAAATGACAAAGTAAGAAAAGTATAATCTTGAGTCTCCTAAATTAAAACCTTTTCCTAACCAACCTCTTTGATCACGTAATTTAAAGACTAATTCCTGGGGATTTCCCTGGCGGTCCAGTGGTTAAGACTCCGCGCTTCCACTGCAGGGGGCGCGGGTTCCATCCCTGGTCCAGGAACTAAGGTCCCACACTCCGCATGCTGCGGGAAGGGAGGGAGGAAGGAAAGCTAATTCTTGTAACATTCCAGTGGAGTATCAGGAGCCAATAACATTCATTTCCAATCATGAAAGCACACTTTTTAGTTCTGGGTTGATGAAAACTTGGCCAGATTTGGACCAATTTTTTGGTAATATTTTCTCACCAACTCCAGATTATTTATCCTCCAAAACCGTAGCTACCCTTAGTGTTTCAGGTATGGCAAAATACCACCGTCAGGACTGACTAGAGCTGAGATAACTACCTCCCATTCCTCCCAAAAGGCTGCTGCTCTACCTGAGGTCTCTGCTGTCAGTATATGTAGCAAGGGACTTCCCTGGTGGCACAGTGGATAAGACTCTGCGCTCCCAATGCAGGGGGCCGGGGTTCAATCCCTGGTCAGGGAACTAGATCCCACATGCCACACAGCAACTAAGAGTTGGCATGCCACAGCTAAGAAGCCCACATGCCGCAACTAAGGAGACCGCCTGTGGTGACTAGGGAGCCCACGTGCCACAACTAAGACCTGATGCAACCAAATAAATAAATATTTTTTTTAAAAAAAATATATATATGTGGCAGTTTGCTTCTCTGCTATTTCTAATTACTCCAGCTCTCTGCAGTCCTGTGTGTCTGCTGCTGGGTGTCCAGTGCTTCATCTTTATCCCCTAAGAGTCGGGACTGTCTCTTTCTCAGGCTGGAACCCTTGTGGAAATCCTAATGGCTCAAAAAAGTTAGCTTCTGGCCAGCCTGGGTTTTACAGCTATATAAATCTATAGCTTTAGAATCATCATATATTATACTTCTAAAATTTATTAATTTATCACTTATTTTTTTTAAAAAAAGGAAAGAAACACAGTTTCCAGTGGCAACAGCTTTGTAGAAAACCAAACTGATAAAACCCCATGGCCTACATTATCACTTGTAAGACACTAAAGATGTGAAAATATGAAACATGTTTCCAAAAGGAAAGAAACACAGTTTCCAGTGGCAACAGCTTTGTAGAAAACCAAACTGATAAAACCCCATGGCCTATATTATCACTTATAAGACACTAAAGATGTGAAAATATGAAACACGTTTCTAAGGATAAATACATTCCATATTTAAATCTTTTCTTCCTATTTTTGTGTACAGTCACCTAAGAATTTTCAAAACCACATATATCTAGTAAGAAGAGAATTACTTTTACCTGGGACCCAGGTCACCGGGGCGCACACAGCATTACTTGCACTAATCCTATGTGCATACTTAATTATTTCTTCAGAGGAGATAGCACCTGAGAGAGTCAAGAGGATAGTGTTAAAATTTCAGTCTAGTAAACATACAAGTTTGTCAGTGCATACATCACAGATACACTTCATACTTAAAATATATTCATTAGGTTAAAAAAGTACACTAGTAAATAATATGTATAGCACAACCTGGTTTTTATTTTAGAATATATGTCATATATGTATTTATATTGTTCTTGTTACGTCTGTATTACAGATCTAAGAAAAATCTGGAAGCACACACACCAAACATTAACAGCAGTTAATCTAAAATAGGACAAGAGGCGAGGTAGATGTAAATCATACCTACAAATCATTAAAAGTAACCCAAGTCTTCATTATAATTCTGACCTTTCGTATGCAATCTAAACGACCGAAAATGGAAGCTTTGAAAGAGAGAAGCAGGACGGGACAAGAAGTCGTGCTGAGCCTCTAGAAGCACCACTACATGTGCACACGTCCCAAAGCCTTATCTACTTCTGACTTCACGGTGTCTTTCAAGATCCACCTCAAATCCCATTTGCTTCCAGCCCATATTCTCCTCTCCCAACAACTTAAAAAACCCACTGTCTTTACTGCACGTTTGGGTAATAGCCGTAACTTCTATTGTTTCTTATAACCTGAAAAAGGATGTGACACCTCCCTAGCAATGCCCAGCATAGTGCTATATAGCAGACACTTTACAATGAAAATTTACTGGAAACTTTTCAACAGCAGCAAATGATTACCAATAATCCTCTCCTCAGTTTCTTGAAACCAAAATTTGGATTTTTCAGAAAGTCAATCAGTG
This sequence comes from Lipotes vexillifer, assembly GCF_000442215.2. NCBI lineage: Eukaryota > Metazoa > Chordata > Mammalia > Artiodactyla > Lipotidae > Lipotes > Lipotes vexillifer. The sequence continues at coordinate 2,028,159 of NW_006793498.1, read as the reverse complement.
TTCCCACAGTACTAACCTTTTCTTGCTTTTTCTATTGACCTGAGTTTTTCTTTTGCTTGGTAAACAGCTGTTGCCTAATTTAAACAACATTAAAAAAAGAAATATGGATTATTCAAAACTATACCAAGCCCAGTTTTCGGCTAAATTCACAAAATCATTTATCCCATAGAAACAATATATAAAATTTGGAAATCCCCACAATTTATTTGTAATATTCTGAACCACCACTTGGGTATCATTTGTATCAGTTACAGTCAATGAAAAAAAGAAACATTTATGAGTCAATCTCCATACACGTTAGTTGTTAGAAACAAAATGTAAATTGGATAGTTCACTACCATTTTTTCTTTATGTCATCTATCATAAACAGGCAGAAAACAGACCACGTACTACTCCCAAAGCATCCTATTCTTATATCTAGTTCAAGGATAAAATACCAAAAAAATTTTTTTCTAGTTTACAAGATAAACTCTTGGATTGATCGTCTCATTCATTTATACATTACCATTACCTCCATGCTTAATGACTATTATAATGAACTCTTCCACCCACCCTCCCCTGGGCAAAGGCAAACTAAAGGGTAAAATGAAGCTAACCTAGTATATGCATCCTCCACCGTTACACAGCATTTAAGAGTACGGAGTCAGAGAGATCTAGGTTTATGTTCCATCTCTCAACTTTTACCTCTTGGGCAAGGTAGGTATTCATTTAAAATTATGGTTTTGTCTGTAAAAATAGAATAACGGTACTGACCTCATGTAACTGTGATGAAGACTGAGATAGTACATATAAAGTGCAAAGTACAGGGCCTGGTGCACTAGTACTTAATAAATGTTAGTTGCCACTATCTAAATCATAAAATTTAGTCTTTCTATAGTCCTTATGTTCACTGTGTTTTGGAAATCTAATCTAGAGAAGAGCCAGCAATGTCTGGTCCATATGAAAATCAAACTCAGGTCTTCCTGCAATACCACCACATAACAATTACATTAGTTAGTATTTAGTGAAATAACTGAGCAAATAATAACAAATAAATTGTCTCTTTGAAATAGTAGCCAAGAACAAGAAAGGAAAAACTAGAGTCCTTAACATATATCTATATATATATATTTATATATAAATCCCATCTAGTTTAGGATGGAAGGCTAAATAAATGTAAATTTTAATCAATATATAAAATTGGTATATACTTTTACTGATTTCAAAAATTATTTCTAAAACTGAAGTAGAGATTTAGACTATTAACAAATGAAAACTTAGGACAGGATAAAAGTAAAACTTCCCATTTCTATTAATTCAAACTTGTGAAATCTTCAAATAATGAAAATATGGCTGAACAGTAATGCAGACTATCGGAAAACAATAATTAAAAAGGGAGGGACTTCCCGGTGGTCCAGTGGTAAAGAATCTGCCTTCTTCTTGGTCAGGGAACTGAGATCCCACATCTCAGTTGCCGCAGGGCAACTAAGCCCACGTGCCGCAACTACTGAGCTCGTGCGCCTCAACGAGAGAGCCCTCATGCTCCAACTACAGAGCCCACACGCCACAACTAGAGAGAAGCCCGCGCACCGCAACGAAAAGATCCTGCGTGCCGCAACTAAGACCAGATGCAGCCAAATAAATAAATAAAATAAACGAATAAAATAAATAAACATTAAAAAAAAAAAGGGAATGACATGGTCTTTCATCTAACCAAAGTGACAAGGGGTCACTTTTAGACTCGGAAATTCAAGTTTTCTACCACTTCAAAATTGTAATAGATTTATTTTTCAGAAATAGAGTAAATAATATCCTTTTTTATATTAAGAAACAGCCTCTATCAACTTACCAGTATCTGTTCCGCTTCCTTTAGCTGTTTCTGTAGTTGCTGAATATCACTGTCTCTTTTTTCTACTTCTTTTTCTAAAACTTGCATTTCATGATGGATTTTTCCCTGATTAAGTGCCAATTTCATTAGTTCTTGAAATTCCCCATCTCTATGAATTAACAACTCCAGGACCTGTCAGATAATAGGTGATTAAAGCAGACAACAGAATACTGAAGAACTACATTCCAGTGAAACAAAGAATCCACATGTGAATTGGCTAGTCCTTAAAGTTTTAACACCTTCAAAGTACTGTTTACTAATCATTGTTAAAAGTAGCCTACCTATGATTATTTTAGAAGAGATTAATATCAAGGTTTTCTGCTTTTTCTAATTATATGCTATTCTTTCACACAAAATAAAACAAACCTTTCAGAACTAGCAATATGCCAAAATGAGCAGGTTTATTCATTTCTCAGGGAAGGTAAAATTTGAGATGATTTTATTAGTTGACACCAGGAACTGAACAGACATTTCTCCAAACATATACAAGTGGCCAAAAATACATGAGAAGGTATTCAACATCAATAATCATCAGGGAAGTGCAAATCAACACAACTGGATATGACCCTGCACCAGCTAGAATAGCTATAATCAGAAAGACAAAAGATAACAAATGTTGGTGAGAATGTGGAGACAAAGGGAACCCTTAGAATCTGAATTGGTGCGACTACTGTGGAAAACATTCCATTAAGCGTGGAGGTTACTTAAAAAATTAAAATTAGAACTACCATATGATCCAGCAATTCTACTTCTGAGTATTTATCCAAAGGAAATGAAATCACTATTTTCGAAAAGATATCTGCACTCATATGTTCACTGTAGCATTATTCACAACAGCCAAGACAAGGCAGTAATCTAAGTGTCCATCAATGGATGAATGGATAAAGAAAACGTGATGTATATCTATACACACGCACACACACACAAAGGAATATCGTTCAGCCACAAAAAAAGGAGGAAATCTTGGCATCTGGGATAACATGGACGGACCTTAAGAACACTGCATTAAAGGAAATAAGTCAGACAGAAAAAGACAAACACCGTATGATCTCAGTTATATGTGGAATGTAAAAAGAGCCAAACATAGAACAAGAGCTCAGATTGGTGGTTGCCAGGGGGAAGGCGGCAAAATGGGTAAAGGTGGTCAAAAGGTACAAACTCCAGGCTATAAGATAAATAAGTTCTGGAAATATAACGTACACCATGGTGACTATAATTAAGAATACAGTACTGTAAATTTGAAAGTAGCTAAGAGAATAAATCTCAGCAACTTAAAACAGTTCTTTAAAAATGTGCAGGGGCTTCCCTGGTGGCGCAGTGGTTGAGAGTCCTCCTGCCGATGCAGGGTACACAGGTTCATGCCCTGGTCCGGGAAGATTCCACATGCCGCGGAGCGGCTGGGCCCGTGAGCCACAGCTGCTGAGCCTGCGCGTCTGGAGCCTATGCTCCACAACGGGACAGGCCACAACAGTGGGAAAAGGGGGGAACCCAAAAAAAAAAAAAAAAAAAAAAAAAAAAAAATGTGCAGAGGAACTGAATAGACATTTTTCCAAAGACATACAAATGGTCAACAGGTACATGAAAAGGTGCCACTTTCCCTGCAATTTTCTTTGAAGTTTTTATCATAAGAAGAGAAAGGACTTCCCTGGTGGTACAGTGGTTAAGAATCCGCCTGCCAATGCAGGGGACACAGGTTCGAGCCCTGCTCTGGGAAGATCCCATATGCTGCAGAGCAACTAAGCCCGTGCGCCACAACTACTGAGCCCGCGTGCCACAACTACTGAAGCCCGTGTGCTCCACAACAAGAGGCCACCGCAATGAAAAGGCTGCACACCGCAATGAAGAGTAACCCCTGCTCACTACAACTAGAGAAAGACCATGTGCAGCAACAAAAACCCAATGCAGCCCAAAATAAATAAATAAATAAATAGATAGATAGATAAATAAATAAAATTTGTTTAAGGAAAAAAAAGAAAAGAAAACTGGGGACTTCCCTGGTGGTCCAGTGGTTAAAACTCCACACTTCCACTGCAGGAGGCGTGGGTTCCATCCCTGCTTGGGGAACTAAGATCCCACATGCCGCGTGGTATGGCCAAAAAACAAACAAACAAACAAACTTAACCATGTGAGGATGGATGTTAACTAAACTTACTGTGGTAATCATTTTGCATTATGTACCTATATCAAATTGTTATGATATACATCTTAAACTAATACAATATTACATGTCAATTATATCTCAATTATATCTTACCTAAATGATGCAAAAAAATCAATTTAAAAACTGCAATTAATAATTTAATAGAATCTGATCTTCCTGTTCTCACACAAAGTAAATATAAATAGGAAATTGTAGAAATGATGGAGGTTTTTTTGTGTTTAATTCAAAAAGAAACCACTTACCTGGTTTTCCTCTCCAGACTGTAACAACTTTTGGTTTCTAGAAATCGCCAGCATTTCTATAAGTTCTCTATAAAACAAAAACAAAGTTTGCAAAGTAAATACAATAGAGGCTCTACCCCGATCGCCAACTGACTGACTTGCTGGATTCACCGTACCCACAGCAAGCTGAGTACTCAGAGCTATTGTCCCACAGGCCACTTTGACTGTGGACTTCAGCTCTCATTGGCACAGTATATTCTCACCAAGACTCAGCTGTGTTCATTACCAGACCCATTTATTCAAACTTTACTATTACTATAATTGTATAAATTGAGTATATAAATACAAATGAAGTATGACTGTGAATAGGAAAAACTGTTTCTATAAAAACCTAAGCTTGGAAACACTTAACAGAGGTTTGCAAAGAATAACTATCGAACCAGGAAAAGTAAAGTCATAAAAACTCAGCAAGAGCCTGCCCTAAAACTGCTTGATGAGTGTCCAAGTGCTCATTTCACTTTAAAGAAACCAAAGTAGAAAATGCAGACAATGCATTGTGCATGGTTTCTGCAAGAAAAACTCCTACATAAGGGGTCTACAGGCCAAATGCAGCCCATCTGTGGTTTTTGTAAATAACTTTTCTTGGATGATAGCCATGCCCCTTCATTTACATATCGCCTGAGGCTGCTTTCCCACTACAATGGCAGAACTGAGTAGTTGTGACACAGAACTTCTCACCCGCAAATTTTTAAACTAACCAAACAGGTATCAGCTAAGAGGGATACTTACACATAATAAATCATATATTTCTAGAATGCTAATTTGTTAAATATGCTAATTTTCTACATGAAAAACAGTAGAATGATTGGGAAAAAATGTGTAGCAGGTAATAGTCTATATATTAGTTTCAAAACTGTAGATAGATGGGACTTAATTCAGAAATTATCCAGGAGAGGACAGCTTCACAGTTAACCACCTGACACTAGTCAGCCCAGGATTTCTACCTTCTCACTGGCTGCCATGCTATTTTTACCTTCAAAGTCCCACCTTCCACTCACTAGCCTCAGGCTATTTTAGTGGATGGTGCCAACTGGACTCAGCCTCCCTCCCATACACCATTATGTATGAATTAATTACCTAATTAATGAAAAAAGTAGATAAGGGAATAAAAAGTCTTCATTCACTCATTCAAATGTTTCTTGAGTGCCTATTACGTGCCAGGCACTTTCTAGATACTTGGGTTAGAAAAGTGAACAATGGCAATTAAATTCTAATAGAGAAGACAAAAAAGATATAAGTAAAACCAGAGTGACAGGGGTTAGGAAGAAAATAAAGCAGTGTTAAACCAGAGAGTGTCCGGTGAGGTAGTTTGGCTACTTACACTGGGTGGTCAGGGAAGGTTTCTCTATGGGAATATCTTTGAAGTAAAACATGAATTAAACAAGAGAAGCCAGCCAGGAGATGTGGGAGGAAAGAATGCTTGGTAAAAGACCCAGCTAGCTCACTGGCTCAAAGATGGGTTTGAGGAAATGTGGCCTGAGCACAGCAGGCACCAGGGAGCAGGATACAAAATAAGGACAATGGAGGGAGGGAGGGAGGGAGTGAAAGAGAGAGGGAGGGGGAGGGCTGGATTGTGTAGGGCCTTGTAGGTCAGGGTACAGGATTAGTATTTCACTCTTAAGTGCAAAGAGAAGCTACTGGATTATTTTAAACAGGCAAAGGACATGACCTGATTTACGTTTTTAAACAACTGCTGAACTATCTGGAGAACAGATGTAAGAGAGCTAGAAAGGGAATCAAGTTAGGTGGTTTTTGTAGTGTCCCAGGCAAAAGATGACACTGGCTTTGACTAGGTCCTAGGCACTAGGATTTAGTAATGGAAATGGGGAAACATGGAGAGAGTTGAGAACCCCTGGTCTAAATAAAAGCTGATTTCTGTGGGGAAGGGATGGTGGTAAGGGGTTGGGGGTATGGTGGGAGATGCAGAATGACCCTTTCTTGCCATTCTGGGAGTATAAATCAACAGAAAACCTTACAAGGGCTTACTTTAAGCAGAGGCGTACAGGGAGGGAGAGGTCTGTAAGATTCAGTGCTCTTCACTAACTGTCTAGGACAAAGTGGAAACCTCTGTCCACTCCAAGGGTGAAGAGAGGCTGAAGGACCTCCTGTCCTCTCTCTCATTATGGGAGTGGGAGGCCTGTGGCGCTACAAAGGAAGCAGCTGTACTCCTGGCATGCCAAATTAGAATCCTCCCACATTTCCACACAAATATAACTTATACAGGGTTAGGTCCTATATTATTTGTGATACTACACTTCAGGTAAACAATTTTCTTTTAAATTAATTTATTTTTTAAATTTATTTTTGGCTGCACTGGGTCTTCATTGCTGCACGCAGGCTTTCTCTAGTTGCAGTGCGCGGGCTTCTCATTGCGGTGGCTTCTCTTGTTGCAGAGCTCAGACTCTAGGTGCGCGGGCTTCAGTAGTTGTGGCGCATGGGCTTAGTTGCTCTGCAGCACGCAGGATCTTCCTGGACCAGGGCTTGAACCCATGCCCTGCATTGGCAGGCGGATTCTTAACCACTGCGCCACCAGGGAAGCCCCAGGTAAACAATTAATAGGCTGGTGGGGAAACCTCAAGACTCCTATCAATGTGGTTTCTGTTCCACAATGAGCTCTGAGTTACAAACAGGTTAAGAAAAACTTTTTAGACTACAATCTACCTATAGGTTTCTATTTTTTAAATTCCTCCAAAGACTACCTGATTCTATCACATCTTACAAAGTACTGGATTGGCCAAAAGGTTCATTCGGTTTTTTCCATAGGTGGCTCTAGCAGCGGTCAGTGGTCTTTAACTTCATTTGAAACAACTTTATTAGACTGTACTCTGATAGCTGTCATATCAGCATGCATCTAAAAAAGCACTTATCAAAACTGGTGAATTTTGTGTAGCCATTTTAATATTGAAGATGGAAGAAAAAAAGCAACATTTTCAGCACATTATGCTTGATTATTTCAAGAAAGGTAAAAACACAACTGAAATGCAAAAAAAGATTTGTGCAGTGTACAGAGAAGGCGCTGTGACTGATCGAACATGTCAAAAGTGGTTTGCGAAGTTTTGTGCTGGAGATTTCTCGCTGGATGATGCTCCACAGTCAGACCAGTTGAAGTTGATAGCAATCAAATCGAGACATTAATTGAGAACAATCAACGTTAGACCACGCGGGAGACAGCTGACACACAATATCGAAACCTAGCGCTGAAAATCATTTGCACCAGCTTGGTTATGTGAATTGCTTTGATGTTTGGGTTCCACATAAGTTAAGCGAAAAAAACCTTCTTGACCGTACTTCCGCATGTGATTCTCTAATGAAACGTCACGAATATGTCCCGTTTTTAAAACAAATTGTGACAGGTGATGAAAAGTGGATACTGTACAATAATGTGGAACAGAAGAGATCATGGGGCAAGTGAAATGAACCACCACCAAGCACACCAAAGGCCGGTCTTCATCCAAAGAAGGTGATGTTGTGTATATGGTGGGATTGGAAGGGAGTCCTCTATTATGAGCTCCTTCTGGAAAACCAAACGATTAATTCCAACAAGTACTGCTCCCAATTAGACCAACTGAAATCACGAAAAGCGTCCAGAATTAGTCAACAAAAAACGCATTATCTTCCATCAGGATACCACAAGACCGCATGTTTCTTTGATGACCAGGCAGAAACTGTTACAGTTTGGCTGGGAAGTTCTGATTCCTCTGCGGTATTCACCAGACATTGCACCTTCGGATTTCCATTTATTTCGGTCTTTACAAAATTCTCTTAATGAAAAGAATTTCAATTCCCTGGAAGACTGTAAAAGGCACCTGGAACAGTTCTTTGCTTAAAAAGATAAAAAGTTTTGGGAAGATGGAATTATGAAGTTGCCTGAAAAGTGGCAGAAGGTAGTGGAACAAAAGGGTGAATACGGTGTTCAATGAAGTTCTTGGTGAAAATGAAAAATGTGTCTTTCATTTTTACTTAAAAACCTAAGGAACTTTTTGGCCACCCCAATAATATACTAGAAGGCTATATAATCAGGTAAGAGTAAAAAAATATATGCCAAATTTCACAACCACTACTTTCTAAAGTCAAGAGGTTACAATAATGAGGGTTTTTTTTCATTTTTCATTAAAAAAATGCAAAGAGAAAAAGTTCATTCATAGGATAATGACAAACTTCACATATCACAGAATCAGTATAAGTATCTATGTGTGACTGGCCACATAATGGGACTTTTTGGAAAGCCAATCACACTGGAGCAGCCTCATTCTGTGGAGGGGTTCCAATGAGTCTTAGGTGGCAAACCAAAGTGACATCTCTTCCATCACCACCAGCAACCATTTCCAGGATTATAAAAGAGAGAAATTCTCACCTGCTTACTGTCACCCAGTCAGTCTTTCTTTAGAGATGAACAAATAAAACAATGTGGCAGATACAGCATGAGAAAATCAGAGAAAAAGAAAAACGAACTTCTAAGACAATGGCTATTACCACAGGCAGCAGAGCACCTCAAGAAAGAAGGCTTTAACCAATCTGTCAACAGATTCAGTGAGGAGGACTACAAATTAACGAGAAATCCAAGTCTTTTTGGCATTCCTGGAGCATGAGAAGCAGAAGAACTACAGCTTCTTTTAGAGGAAGCAAAAGAGAACTCAGCACTTCAGGTGATCATGCACAATGGGAAAGCTGAAGGAGAAAGTTTCAGAAACACCGAGGTTCCTGAGCAAAATTTAAATGATTCAAAATTTCAGTGGATAAATACACTTCATCAAACGGAAAATGCTATACTTGACAATCAAGAATCAAATATAGAGAGGGATAAATTGGTCAAATCTATATACAAGAGAATTTCAATTTAGTCTCAAATTTAACATAACTGATAAATTACTTAGCTATGCTATCTCAAGCAAATAGTACATGAATACCAAGTATATGCACTCCTATAGGTACCGACAGCATCAGGTAAACACACCATAGATAGACAGCCCAGGAGCCAATCAATCTAGAGGCAAGATCTCAAGATTGACTACTGGGCTGTCCAATGTCAGGAGATGTTCTCAAAGACCATTATACTGAATGGGTAGGCTCAGAAACACAGTTCCTGAACTTGGTGGACATGAAATATATACTAGGGTTACTCAGCAAAACAGACAAATTATGTTACAGCAAGTAAAGCTGAGAAAAGAAAGGAATTTACTGGGCTCCAGAGCAGAAGGGTGAGATGTAATAGTTCTTTGGTTATACTAAGGCAAAGATTTGAAATTCTCAGACTAAGACCTACTCAGAACAAAAGGCAGCATCTACTGCTTCCCAAAGGGGGTGTTACTTCTTCACAAAGTCAACATATTTACAGAAAAATTAATTACCACCATCCATACCATGTGGTTAGTCAAAATGAACAAATAATAAGGATCATTTTAACTCAACTAATTTCACACTCATCAGTGTCATCAAGATTCCTTAGCAAAAATTCTAGAAGTCAATCAAGTATTAGACTTGGGCTTCTGGTGAGAATTCTCCCAAAAGAAGAAAGAGCTCAAGGGAATATTTCAAACAGAACAAGACCCAGAATTCAAGCAAGTAGAAAAAATTGGCCCAAAAAGTAGCAAGGGAGGTATTTTCCAATTAACCATTAGCTGTTCTTAAACTATATGCCAATAAAATGAACAACCTACAAGAAATGGACAAATTCTTAGAAGGGTACAATCTCCCAAGACTGAACCAGGAAGAAGTAGAAAATATGAGCAGACCAATCACAAGTACTGAAATTGAAACTGTGATTTTAAAACTCCCAACAAACAGAAGTCCAGGACCAGATGGCTACATAGGTGAATTCTGTCAAACATTTAGCAAAGAGTTAACACCTACTCTTCCGAAACTATTTCAAAAAATTGCAGGGCTTCCCTGGTGGCGCAGTGGTTGAGGGTCCACCTGCCGATGCAGGGGACGCGGGTTCGTGCCCCGGACTGGGAGGATCCCACGTGCCGCGGAGCTGCTGGGCCCGTGAGCCGTGGCCGCTGAGCCTGCGCATCCGGAGCCTGTGCTCCGCGACGGGAGAGGCCACAGCAGTGAAAAGCCCGCGTACAGCAAAAAAAAAAAAAAAAAACCGCAGAGGAAGTTAAAACTCCCAAACTCATTTAATGAAGCCACCGTCACCGTGATACCAAAACCAGACAAAAATACCACAAAAAAAGAAAATTATAGGCCAGTATCACTAATGAACATAGATGCAAAAATCCTCAACAAAATACTAGCAAACCAAATCCAGGATACATTAAAAGGATCATACACCATGATCAAGTGGGATTTATCCCAGGGATGCAAGGATTTTTCAATATCCACAAATCAGAGTGATACACATTAACTGAAGAATTAAAACCATATGATCATCTCAATAGATGCAGAAAAAGCCTTTGACAAAATTCAACACCAATTTATGATAAAAACTCTCCAGAAAGTGGGCACAGAAGGAACCTACCTCAACATAATAAAGACATATGACAAACCCACAGCTAACATCATACTCAAAGGTGAAAAGCTGAAAGCATTTCCTCTAAGATCCGGAACAAGACAAGTATGTCCACTCTCACCACTTTAATTCAACATAGTTTTGGAAGCCCTAACCATGACAATCAGAGAAGAAAAAGAAATAAAATAAGTAAAACTGTCACCACAGATGACATACTATTCAAAGAAAATCCTAAAGACACTACCAGAAAACTATTAGAAGCTCATCAATGATTTCGGTAAAGCTACAGGGTACAAAAATTAATAAACAGAAATCTCTTGCATTTCTATACACTAACAACAAAAGATCAGAAAGAGAAATTAAGGAAACAATCTCATTTAACATCGCATCAAAAAGAATAAAATACCTAGGAATAAACCTACCTAAGGAGACAAAAGACCTGTACTCTGAAAACTGTAAGACGCTGATGAAAGAAATGGGAAGATGACACAGGTGGAAAGATACACCATGTTCTTGGATTGGAAGAATCAATACTGTCAAAATTACTATACTACTCAAGGCAATCTACAGATTCAATGCAATCCCTATCAAATTGCCAATGGCATTTTTTGCAGATCTTTAGAAGAAAAAAATCTTAAAATTTGTATAGAAACACAAAAGACCCCAAATAGCCAAAGCAATGTTGTGAAAGAAAAACAGAGCCAGAGGAATCAGACTCCCTGACTTCAGACTATACTATAAAGCTACAGTAATCAAAACAGTATGGTACTGGCACAAAGACACATTTACAGATCAACGGAACAGGATAGAAAGCCCACGCACCTTTTGTCAGTTAATTACAACAAAGGAGGCAAGAATATACAATGGAGAAAAGACAGTCTCTTCAATAAGTGGTGCTGGAAAAGCTGGACAGCCACATGTAAATGAATGAAACTGGAACACTCTCTAACACCACACACAAAAATAACCTCAAAATGGATTAAAGACCTAAATGTAAGACCAGATACTATAAAACTCTTAGAGGAAAACATAGGCAGAAGACTTTCTAACATAAATAGCAGCAAGATCTTTTTTTATCCACCTCCTAGAGTATTGAAAATAAAAATAAACAAATGGGACCTAATCAAACTTGAAAGCTTTTGCACAGCAAGGGAAACCTTAAACAAAACGAAAAGAACCCACAGAATGGGAGAAAATATTTGCAAACAATGTGACCAACAAGGGATTAATCTCCAAAATATACAAACAGCTCATGCAGCTCAATATCAAATTAACAACCCAATCCAAAAATGGGCAGAAAACCTAAATAGACATTTCTGCAAAGAACATATACAGATGGCCAACAGTCATATGAAAAAATGCTCAACATCGCTGATTATTAGAGAAATGCAAATCAAAACTAGAGGTATCACCTCACACCAGTTAGAATGGCCATCATCAAAAAGTCTACAAACAATAAATGCTGGAGACGGTGTGGAGAAAAGGGAACCCTCCTACACTGCTGGTGGGAATGTAAATTGGTACAGCCACTATGGAGAACAGTATGGAGGTTTCTTAAAAAACTAAAAATAGACCTATCATATGATCCAACAATCCCAATCCTGGGCACATATCCAGAGGAAACCGTAATTCAAAAAGATACATGCACCCCAATGTTCACTGCAGCACTATTTACAATAGCCAAGACATGGAAGCAACCTAAATGTCCATTAAAAGACAAATGGATAAAGGAGATGTGGTACATATATACAATAGAATATTACTCAGCCATAAAAAAGAATGAAATAATGCCATTTGTGGCAACATGGATGGACCTAGAGATTATCATACTAAGTGAAGTCAGTCAGACAAAGACAAATATCATATGATATCACTTAAAAGAATGATATAAGTGAACTTATTTACAAAACAGAAACATACTCACAGATTTAGAAAACAAACTTAGGGTTACCAAAGGGGACACGTCAGGGGGAGGGATAAATTAGGATGTTGGGATCAACATATACACACCTCTATATATAACAGATCATCAACAAAGACCTACTGTATAGCACAGGGAGCTCTGTATGTAATAACCTATATGGGAAAAGAATCTGAAAAAGAAAAATCTGTAATAGGGAAGAACCTTTGTATTCTATTACAAGTTAATTCCTAAAGAGACATTGCCTATAAGCTTAAATTATACATAATGGCCCATCTCTGGGAGTCCTGCCTCCAGGTAATGAGCATTAAGCTAAAACACCTTTGTTGAGCTCATGGGAAACATCTTGACCAGGCCCACCTGTGAAAGACTGCAGGGAGGAAGAAATGAACACATCCCCTCAGGAGGCTGACCTAAATTTTTGACTTTAGCCCCTCCCCTTTTAGTATAAGAGAAGCCTGAATTCTAACTCAGGCAAGATGGTTCTTCGGGGCATGAGTCCAGCATCCTCCAGGTTTACTGGCTTTCTGAATAAAGTCTCTATTCCCTGCCCCAACACCTCATCTCTTGATTTATTAGCCTGTCATGTGGTGAGCAGTAGGAGCCTGGACTTGGTTACAGATGTATATGTATAACTGCATCATTCTGCTGTACACCTGAAACTAAGACAACATTGTAAACCAACTTTACTCCAATATAAAATAAAAATTAAAAAAATAATCATAATAAAATAAAATAAATTAAAAAAAAGAAAGTTTACAAAAAACTAAAATAAAAACAGTATTAATTTAATAATAATGCTGCTGGAAAAATGGCACCAACAGACTTGCTTGACACAGGGTTGCCACAAAGCTTCAATCTGTAAAAAATGCAGTATCTGCAAAGTGCAATAAAGTGGAATAAAACAAGGTATGCCTATATATAAGACTTATTCAAAAACGTCAAAGAATGTTGACTACAGAAAAGGTGACACTTGAACTCAACTCTGGAGGGTAAACGAATGATTCATCAAGTTGGAGGTGGAGTAAAAACGGTACTGAAGACAAGGAAGCTAGCTAGCTTGAGAAGGAAGAGCATTCACCGAGGCTGGAATAAAGGGTATGGGAGGGCAAAGGGATGCGGCAGTAAGTAAGGACAACAAGATGGATTAACAGGGGTGGAGAATGGCTTTACTGCATGCTAAGCTAAAGAGTTTGAACTTTACTTCACTGGGCAATGGGAAGCTACCAAATATTCTACAGCAGAAAAGTAATACCAGAGGCTTTTTTAAAAAGATAGCTCTGCTCTCAGGTAATATAGAAGGATAAAATGCAGAAGCATTAAGGCAAGTGAAAATGTTGGGAAGCTGCATTAAGAATTAATTATAACAGTGGGGATGGGAACATTTTAGGAGGAAGAACCAGAACAATTTTAACATCCCAGTGAATGCACTGGAGCTAAGGAACGCTTCAATCCGACAGATTACCATGAAAGATGGCAGAATAAGGAGGAGGACATCCAATTTCATCTCCTACCTCTGCCACACACGCTGCACTCCAGTCACCCCAAACTGGTAATTCCAGCACCAAGTCGTGCGTGCTCCTGTTCCAGGCCTTTGCACATGCTGTTCCAGCCACATGCCGCCTAGTGGGTCTGCGGGACTCATTCACCCCATGCAGTCCTTTCTCCAGGAAGCCTGCCCTAACTACCCATCAAAACAAGCTCCGCGCCACAGTCACTGTTGACACGTAAGTCTCTCCCCCTTGACACTGGGCTCCTTCTCGTCGACATCCAGCCTCCCCCGCAAGACCTCTCCCAGCGCGCAGCACCCAGGGGAGTTCCTGACATGTCTGTCGAGTGTCGGTTGGACGAAGGGACTCACACCCAGCGACCTCTAAGGTTCGCTACGATTGTGACAGAGGTTCCAGAGTCACTGTCAGTATTAAAAATGTCCTCTAAGGGGGGAATATGCCGTCCGACCCCCTGAGGGTTGCGGGCCCACGTCCCGACCCTCGTGCACTGTCCTTGGGAGCGTGCGCCGCAGCCCCGAGCGCGGCCCTCCCCACCAAGCCCAAGACAGGCCGGTGGTCCCGAGTCAGTCCTCCCTGCCCAGCCCCAGCCAGGCCCTCAGGCCGACGGCCTCACCTCGACAAGACCTCCAGATCTTCCAGCGCAGACAGCAGCCTCTCACGCGTGCTGTTACCGCCTGCAGCTCCCGCGCCGCCACCCGGCCGCTCCTTCTCCTTCTCGCCACTAGAAGACGCCGCCATTCCCCGCAACGGGCCAGCGTCCGCGCAGCTACGCGCAGGCGTGAAGGGGCGGGCTCGGCAAGCGGAAGGAAGGGTCACCGAGGCGGGGAACGAGAGGCGGGCGGGAGCGCCCTCTGCGCGCCTGGAGGTGCCCTGCGGGCTCCAGCGCCATCTGCTGGGCAGCGAGGGCTTCTCGGGTCTAACCCTTGGAGCGAGAGCCAAACCGAGAACAGGGAGGGGTTCCATTGCGGTCAGGGTCTCCTAAGCCTTAGGATATTCAAGCTGGAATGGGAAGCTTCTGCTCAACGGATTGGATTTTAAGCATTTGAGGGAATTACATAATGGCCTGCCTCTTGTGTCGTTTCTTCGTAAAATGGGCCGGGGTCTCCTCATATTAACCTCTCTTTAGTCTGCATTCCCATAACACTGTTCCTACCCTCCTGCTTGGGCTCTCAGGGAGGCAGTAAGCACTTTGGGACAGGAACCGAAATCCATCTTATTTTCTTATTGTGGTAAAATACACTTAGCATAAAATGTACCATGTTAAACGTGTTTAAGTGTACAGTTCAGAGGCAGGAAGTACTTTCATACTGTGCGCTACCATCACCACCTCCTTCCCCATACCTCTTTCCATCTTGCAAAACTGAAACTCTGTGTCCGTTCATCAACAATTTCCCATTCTTCCCTCTCTCCTGGCTTAGCCATTCATCTGTCAGGGACACTTGGCTTCTTCCACAATTTCGTACTCCATCTTTATAATCATACATCCCCCAACAAACTGTTTTGTTCATTGCTCAAGATGACTAGCGAACTGAATCCATCAATATAGTATGGAAATGGTTGTTGAAAACAGTTTAAATAATTGATGTAGCACGCATTCCAAATCAACCAAAAATGTACCTTAGCCCACTTTCCTGGGGGAGAACAATGCAGTAGGAGACCTTCCTTACTAGGAAAACCCGAAGTTAAACAGCACTGGCAGTGGGAGCTCTGTATCTGGCCCAAGTTGCCATCACAGAAGGTGAGCTGGAAAGTTTTCACCTACAGACAACAGCTGGGAGTGAGGCAGGAGTACCTGTGGTCCCCTCGTTCCACAGTCCTGTCCTCTGCTCTGTCCTTCTGATGGTGCCAAACCTGATTCCTGCCAAGTTGCCATCACAGAAGGTGAGCTGGAAAGTTTTCACCTACAGACAACAGCTGGGAGTGAGGCAGGAGTACCTGTGGTCCCCTCGTTCCACAGTCCTGTCCTCTGCTCTGTCCTTCTGATGGTGCCAAACCTGCTTCCTGCTGGACACCCAGAGCTGAGGATTTCCTTGGGACTCATGCTAAATAAATTCATTCATGGTAACTGCTGAATAATAATAATAATCCAGAATGCCACTTTATTCTCTTACGATGAGCACAATTATACTCATAGACAAACCCACACAGGAAGCCATAAATTATCACCAGAATGTCGCTTGATAAACTTGGCAGAGCAAATGAACATAAATAAAAACTTAATTGATGCAATCATATGGATTTGCACCTCCATAGTGTAGGGATATGTGCGTTAAAGAGATTGGCATATTTGTGTTCATAGGTCAGCGTGCCTCCTTCCCTAGACAGTGCAAGAGACTCATGGACACCTTTTATTTTCCAACCACCCTCCACTTCTGCTCTGGGCTAACCCCTTCTTTTAATACAGTCAATTCTCAGGCAATGGACTAAATTAGATTTAAGCTTTCTTAATTACAATTGCATTCTAAGCATGCCTCCCAGTAGCTCTAGTCAGTAATTTCTTATGTTAAGTTTCCAATGGGCTAAACTCCTGCAGCCTGTGTGGGTTTTGTTTACTCAACTCTTACAGGTTTGTCTTGGGTCAGGATTCCGGTGGTGGGAGGGAGGTCATATTAGTGTAGCTTCCACATAAAAGTTCTCGGAGGGCTCTAATTAGTTAAAAATGACCAATTATAAGTCCTACTTTACAGACAATGAGGGTCAATATGTGGACAGTATATGTGTGCTGTGAACTCCATACCCCTCAGATTTGTGCAAATTCACATGCATACTGAACAGTCTCTATAGACTGATAAGTAATGGCACTTCCTACCGATACACTCTTTTGCAAACTGTGCAGACCTAAGCGTGATAAACAAAATATGAGTTATTTTATAATATATTATACAGCTGAGCCTTGAGCAACGTGAGAGTTAAGGGTGCCAATTGGAGTACTGCTATCTTTGCCTCAAAAACAAAGAAATGGGGCTTCCCTGGTGGCGCAGTGGTTAAGAGTCCGCCTGCCGATGCAGGAGACACGGGTTCGTGCCCCGGTCCGGGAAGATCCCACATGCCGCGGAGCGGCTGGGCCCGTGAGCCATGGCCGCTGAGTCTGCGCGTCCGGAGCCTGTGCTCCGCAACGGGAGAGGCCACAACAGTGAGAGGCCTGCCTACAGCAAAAAAAAAAACAAAACAAAAAACGAAATGGTTAAATGACTCACCCAAGGCAGAAAGCTGAAACAGGATTGGACAGAATCAGGACTCAAACCCTAGTTCTTTTGATTCTATATATCGTGATCTGTAATCAAACACAAGCTTTTCCCCACACTTAGTTAACTTAAAGATCTGTGAAATGAAAATGCAGTTTCTATATTTGTTGAAAGGCTTTCACGTATAAGTGGCCCCGGCAGTTCAAATCTGTGCTGTTCAAGGGTCAACTGTAATTAAATATGAATACTTTACATATTTGTATTGTTATGATAACTGAATTCATGGTAACTTTGAGTGCAAAAGATTTTCTCAATCTGTAGAATCGAAAAGGGTAAGTACCACCTTCTTATGAATATTTATGTATGCAACCTGCAAGGTGCTGTTCTAAGTATGTTTAAAAAATGAACTCCTTTAATTTTCATAAAACTCCCAGAGATGGGGCTTCCCTGGTGGTGCAGTGGTTAAGAATCGGCCTGCCAATGCAGGGGACACGTGTTCAAGCCCTGGTCTGGGAAGATCCCACGTGCTGCAGAGCAACTAAGCCCGTGCGCCACAGCTTCTGAGCCTGCGCCCTAGAGCCCGTGAGCCACAACTGCTGAGCCTGTGTGCCACAACTAGTGAAACCCCCACGCCTAGAGACCGTGCTCCGCAACAAGAAAAGCCACCGCAATGAGAAGCCATGCACCGCAACGAAGAGTAGCCCCCACTCGCCCCAGTCAGAGAAAGCCCGCGCACAGCAACAAAGACCCAACGCCGACAAAAATAAAATAAAAAAAAAAAATAAATTTAAAAAAAACAAAGCAACCTCCCAGAGGGGAACACTGTAATTACCTCCATGCTACAGATAATGAAGCTGGAGGCGGAGAAGTGGAGAGGCTCACCCCAGGCCACACAGCTGGTCAGTGGCACAGCTGGGATCTGAACCCAGGGTCTGGCTCCAACATCTGTGCTCTTAACCTCTGGTTTTCCTGCCTCTCTTTTTTACAGCAAGAGTTGCCTTCATGTACAGAAAATGGGTTGGGCACCTCTTGTCTAAAACACAAGCACCATCAAACACACAGTTCAGAGATTTGAGCAAAAAGCAGCTACAACCTTTGGTGGACGTTTGAGTGAGAACAAGAAACTAATCAGGCTGCTCCTGAGTCAACAGAGGTGGCTGCATACACTACATGTCTTTTTTAAATTATTTTTTATTTTTATCAATGTATATACTTTTTTATACAATGCATGATTAAAAAAGTCAAAGAGCCCTGAAAAGCTCACAAAAACAGAGTTTCAGTCACCACCTCCCCAACTCCCACATCCTGTCACATCCCTCACCCTAGTGGCAACCACTCTCAACATTTTTAATTGGTCCTTCTACGCTTTGCTTGCATATTTTAAAATAACATGCCTACATTCTATATCTCTATTCAACTCTTTCGAAAATTCATTGCTTTCCGATTATGATGAATGAGGATTTTATCTCTACGTGCCCTGTTCCCCTTCCTCTGCCCTCTCAACAGATAAAATCCAAGTTTTTGTTAAATCGATAGTCAGTGCTTACATTACTACACTATTATTTACGTGTAACTAGGAATTATCATTTGTTTGAGATACCTAACAGATATTTCTGTAGAGGTTTTTAAGAAAACAGAATAGAACAGAACATTTCATCAACGTGCAGGATGAAATATACAACACTTTTTTCGGTTGTATATTTACGTGTGTGGGTACTAGGTCAAACATAGAATATATTTTTTACTGTGGATTGAAAAAGTTTGCAAGCATTGGAGAGTAAGGATGATACCAACACTAGGTCTTAGAAAAACAACACCTTCTACCTGAAGGTCCCCAAAGGGAAAGTTTGTATAACTTTTGTGTTCCAGGGGCAGAAAGTCAAAGCAAACATGTACAAATAAAGTGGTGTGTTGAGATGATCATCTATGATGCATTGCATAGATGGAGGGTGTCGTTATGGGCTCCAAATTATTTGCTCTCAAGATTCATATGTCAAAGCCTTATCCCCGGGTTACATCAGAAGGCCACTGTATTTGAAGGTAGGGCCTTTAAAGAGGTAATTGAGTTAAAATGAAGCTGTTAGGCTGAGCTTTAATCCAATCTGACTGGTGTCCTTATAGGAAGAGGAAATTTGGACATACTGAGAGACCAGGGATGTGCAGGCACAGAGGAAAGATGGTGTGAGGACCCAGCGGGAAGGCGGCCGTCTGCAAGCCAAGGAAAGGCTGCAGGAGAAACCAACCTTGCTGACACCTTAATCTTGGACTTCCAGCTTCCATAACTGTGAGAAGATATTCTGTTGTTTAAGCAAAACCCAGTTTGTGGTATTTTCCACCCCCTACTCATCCTTCTCATCATACCTGCTGCTATTTTTCCTATTTAAAAAATCTTCTCTTGACCCCGCTTCCCTCACCAGCAACTGCTTTCCTTCTTTGCTCCCCTGTGCAGCAAAGAGTTCAGACTATTTTGTTACCAAGTCCATTCCTTCCTTGTGTCAATTTCAGTTAGCTTTTCACCCTTACTTCCCCACCAAAACTCAGCTTGTAAAGGTCACCGGAGACCTCCGTGCTGCCTAATGTTAACGGTCAGTGCTCGCTGTGTTTGATCTCTCAGCAGCCCTGGACACCATCCATCACCCCTTCTCCTCGATAATGCTTTCTTCACTTGATTTCTAAGATGCCAGACCCTCTTCATTCTTCCGCTTCCTCCCTGGTCTCTCTTCTCCATCACTCCGGCTGCTTCCTCCCGGTTCCTCCTGACCTCAAGAGTGTTTTCGGGCCACTGCTAGGCCCTCATCTCTATCGGCACTCACTTCTGATCACCTCATTCAGTCCAGTGGCTTTAAATGCTACCTGTAAACCGACTCCCAAATTTTAATTTCCTGCCCAGACCTGTCCTCTGAACTCAGACCTGTATTGCAACTCCCCCTAGATACCTCTACCTGGGTGTCTAAAAGACATAAGCAAAGCAGAGCTCCTGTTCTACACCCCTCACCATCCCACCCAAACCACCTGCAGCCTCCCTCGACTCAGCTGATGGCAATTTCTTCATTTCCGTTGTTCAGGCAAAAAACTTGGGGTTATCCTCGACTCTGCTCCTTGTTTCTCATACGCCACAGCCGATCCATCAGGAAATCAAGGTGGTTCTGCCTCCAGAACGTGCCCAGAACTTTTCCACTCCTCACCTTTCCACTTCTAATTGCAGGTCCACATCTCCATCATCTCTCACCCGTGTTTCCTGAAATTGCCTTGTCACCGTTCTCCCGGCTTCTCCCCCGATGTCTGCAGACCATTCTCAGCATGGCAGTCAGAGTGATCCTCTTTAAAACTCAAGTTAGGTCATGTTTTTCCTCAGCTCAAAGCTCTGCAGCTGGGACTTCCCTGGCGGTCCAGTGGTTAAGACTCCACGCTTCCACTGCAGGGGGCACGGGTTTGATCCCTGGTCCGGGAACTAAGATACCACGTGCCGCAACAAAGATCCCACGTGCCGCGCCAAAAAAACCCCACAACTCTGCAGCAGCTCGCCATCCCACTCAGAGTGAAAACCAAACACTGTTAGCTCTGAGGCCCAACGTCATATGACTTGGCATTACTTCTCTGGCTTTTCTGTCTTCACTTCGCTTTGTTCATTCTGCTCTAGCCATTGTGGTCCACAAGCACACCAGGACACTCCTGCCTTAGGGCCCTCACACTGGCCATTCTCCCTGTCTTGATCCGTTGTCCCCCAGCTAATCACATGGCTAGCCTCTCACTTCCTGCACAAACGTCACTCTCTCCAGGACCCCCAGCCTGGCCACCCTATTTACTACTGCAGTCTCACCCCACCTTCCATCACCTTCACCCTGCTCTACTTTGCTTCCACAGCACTTGTCATCTTCTAACACTCGATATAATTCACTTGATGTGTGCTTTGCCATTTGTCTCTTCCACTAGAAAGTAAGCTCCATGAGGACAGGGTCTCTTGGCCCTTTTGCTAACAGACATAGCCCCAGTGTTAGAATACTGTCTGAAATGGAGTGGGCACCAATAACAATGATTGGATTTGTTGTTGTTGACGGAGATGCTGAAATCATCAGACACTGAAAACAAACTGTAGTTGTCTACAATTTTGCTTCTAACTGGTAAAGCCTTACTGTCAATGATTTCTGTCCATATTCTCCTTGAAGAGTCTCAAAAGCAACTCCAAATATTTATAACATCCTCAACCCAAAATGGAATATTCGGCAGTGCAGTGGTGGGTACTGTCCCTGGTACCTTGTAACTCGAGAAATAATGGTTCATTCCAGCTTCCTCTGTTCTGAAGCTCCTTCCCGCAGCCAGTCCCCAAAGTAAGCTTGAAGACTCACATTCCAGGTCAAACCCATAGGGGTGGAGGTGGAGAGTCAGACTCAGGCATTTCTCTCCCAGTGGTCAGGCAGTGAGAAAAGGAAAACAGGCCCACGGCATTGATTAACTCCTTCTTCCAAAAGCAGAAAGCCTTGAGACTGTATCTCAAAGCACAGGCCTCAGAGTCCCTAATCCCAGGTAAAAATAACACTCAATTCAGGAGCAAGCTCTGATGTCAAGAATCACATTTATGGTTTCTGTACCATAAATCACCTCTTAAAAAGCTACTGAGGGGAAGGGGTGGGTTCCCCTTAAGTTGCTGGGTTTTAGGGCAGCAACTTCCATATATATATATATGTTTCTTTTACATTTTTTTAATTTTTATTTTATATCAGAGTATAGTTGATTTACAATGTTGTGTTAGCAACTTCAATTTTTAAATCAATTACAAAGCCTCAAAATGTGCCATTTTAACTACTTTTAATAAGCCGAGTTATCTCTGGTCAACCCAGCTGGGGCTGTTCTACATCAAGAGAAGTTTTACAAGCTGAACAAAGCCCCTTATCTTCTTCATCCTCCTGTCCTAGTTACACTGGGAAGCTTTCATCAGAAGAACCTTATCCTCCTCATTCCAAAACACAGCACAACAAAAAACTCCCACTGTCCAAAACTGTTCAACATTAATTAAAGTCATTAGCCCTGTGGAAAGTGTGGCAATTTGTCTTTAACTCCCTACATTCTTGTGCCTTGATAATAAAAAACAGTTTGGGTTAAACATCTCATTCTTTTTAAATATTCATGGTGTGGTTTCAATGCAAAGGTTTTCTGGAATTAACAAACCTTCTAAAAATAAAGTCTCCGGACTTCCCTGGTGGTGCAGTGGTTAAGAATCCACCTGCCAATGCAGGGGACATGGGGTCGATCCCTGGTCCGGGAAGATCCCACATGCTGCGGAGTAACTAAGCCCCTGCACCACAACTACTGAGCCCGTGTGCTGCAACTACTGAAGCCCCTGCACCTAGAGCCCGTGCTCCGCAACAAGAGACGCCACCGCAATGAGAACCCCGCACACAGCAACAAAGAGTAAGTAAGCCCCACTCACCGTAACTAGAGAAAGCCCACGTGCAACAATGAAGACCCAACGTAGTCAAAAATAATAAATCAATAAATTTATAAAAAAAAATTTTTAAAATTAAGTCTTATCTCCTGCCTGAAATTCTCGAGGCATCATTGGAAACTTACTGCTTCTCAGTAATACCAAAGAAAGGTAGGAATCATCATTGGCCTCCTTTGATAGATTCATTTATTCTTTCAACAGATATTGATTAAGCTCTGTTTATGTGCCAGGGATCACACTAAATGCTGGGCCTGTAGAAGGCAAACAAAACAACACTGGTCAGGGAAGGCTTCCTGGAAGAGGTGAAATCAGAAACTCCTAAGAAGGTAAAAGTTGGCTGGGCTGTGTTGGAGATGGGCAGGAAGATAGGCAGGGATGGAGAAAAGAAGAACTAGAGTAAGGAATCAATGTCAGAAAGAGAATGGTTAAAATATCTCATCAACTTCTTGATTCAAATGCATAGTGAATTAAAGGGTGGACCTTCATAAAGATATGTCCACAACCCAATGAAGTGAGAGAGTGGCATGGACATATATACACTACCAAATGTAAAATAGATAGCTAGTAGGAAACAGCCACATAGCACAGGGAGATCAGCTCGGTACTTTGTGACCACCTAGAGGGGTGGGATAGAGAGGGAGGGGATATGGGGATATATGTATATGTATAGCTGATTCACTTTGGTATAAAGCAGAAACTAACACACCATTGTAAAGCAATTATACTCCAATAAAGATGTTATAAATAAATAAATAAATAAATAAATAAATATGTCCACATCTCAGAACCTGTGAATATGACCTTATTTGAAGAAAGGGTACTTGGAAAATTAAGTAAGTTAAGGATCTCAAGATAAGATGACCCTGGCTGGAACTTCCCTGGTGGTCCAGTGGTGAAGAATCTGCCTTCCAATGCAGGGGATGCGGGTTTGATCCCTGGTCAGGGAACTAAGATCCCACATGCCGCGGGGCAACTAAGCCCACCTGCCACAACTATGGAGCCCACGCGCCTCAACTAGAGAGCCCATGCTCTCTGGAACCTGCACACCACAACTACAGAGCCTGCGCACTCTGGAGCCAGCACGCCACACTAGAGAGAAAACCCATACACCACAACTAGAGAGAAGCCAGTGTGCCACAGCAAAGAGCCCGCCCACCCGCCGCAGCGAAGGATCCCACATGCCACAACAAAGATCACGCATGCCTGCAACTAAGACCCAACATAGCCAAAAATAAAATTAATTAATTAATTTTAAAAAAAAGATGACCCTGGCTTATCCAAGTGGGCCCTAAATCCCATGATAACCGTCTTTATATGAGACACATAGAGGAGAGATACAGGGAAGAGAAGTCCATGTGAGCACAGAGGCAGGGATGAAAGTTATGCAGCCACAAGCCAAGGAATGCCTGTGGTCAAGGAAAGATACTTCCCTAGGGACTTCAAGGGGGCAGAGCTCTGCTTATGATTTTGGACTTCTGGCCTGCAAAACTGTGAGAGAACACATTTCTGTTGTTTTTAGCTACCTGGTTTGTGTCAATTTATTACAGCAGCCCTAGGAAACTAATACAAGAAGGAAGAAGTCTAGTTTGAATGAACAGACATTCTAAATTAGATTCTAAGGAAATACAAGCACATTTCTTCTTATATGTAAAACAAATTGCTAAGTGTTTCTTGGGTGCCTGAATATTAATAAACTAAATGCATTTCTATTAACAGCATCAGTTTGTACATCATGAGCTAAAACCATTAGAAACATGTTGTGGTCACAAGTAGTAACCCAAGTTATAGAGTAAGAGTCAAAAGAGATCTCAGAGGTGATCTGGTCTAGTCCAACGCCAGCCTGTGATTAATCCCTTTTTGGTAAAGGGAAGCTGGCCACCTCACATGTCAACCAATTCCATTCATATTGAGCCCAAATGTGCTTCAAGATAATTGTCACACACTGGTACCAAACTCTGTCTCCTGAGGTCATAAGCAAAACATTTAACCTGTCTTTCACAGAAAAAACTGTCAAGTTTTTCTTTCTTTCTTTCTGTTCAGTGTAACCTATATTCATAGAATTCACAAGGGAAAAAAAGGTTATATTTTCAAATACACATTTCAAAACCTGTCTTAGATTTCAAAATAAAATGTGAATAAGTCCCTTTTCAAAAAGGGGTTAAATATTGTGCTGGATGTGTATATATAGGTGCTATTTTTTCCAGCTTTGTTGAAAGATAATTGACATATTATTGTATAAGTTTAAAGCGTAGAACATAGTGATATGGTATATGTATAAATTACAAAATGATTACCATAATGTTTCATTAACATCTATCACTCAAATTTTTCTTTTAACTGTGATTTGTTAAAGTGTTTTTTCTTATTATAAGAGTAATTGTAAAAAATAAATTAAAAAAACAAAATAAACATTGCATGTTAAAAAATTTAGAAAATATAAAGAAAATAAAATCATCTGTTATCTTACCATTAAGAGACACACATTGTTAACATTTTGCTGTATTTCCTTCCCAACTTTTCATTTTCCACACCAACCATCTCTAGTTCCTTCAGCTGTGCCTCATTTGAAAGGATTTCCAGGTCTTTCATCACCCTGATCATCATCTCTTTCTCACATTCTAGTTGGTCCTTCATAATGTGTGGCAACTCATAGTAAAGATGATATGTCCAGAGCTGAGTAAAAGGAGACATTCCTTATGCTCTTGAGAATCACTGCAGTAAAGCTAGAAGATTAGAGCCTTTGTAATATGATAGATTTCAGTTCAAGTTAAGTTATAGTCTCTGTATTTCAGGCTCTCTATCTATAAAATGGGGATAATTATGCTCCTTTGAAATTTCGTGGGAAGGCATAAAAGAATGTATATAAAGTGCTTGCTACATGATACGTGAACATATTATTATAAGTTATAACAATAACTAACGTCTATTGAACCACTGTTTAAGCCACTATGGGTACAGTTACTATTCCTGTTCACAAACAAGGACATGAGGCCCAGGAATGGTAGGTCATCTAGCTCAGCTCACATGTCTTGGGAGGTGGCAGTCTGGATTCAGAGGCTGTGTTCTTCACCACTACACTGTGTTTTACAGCAACTAACACTGCAGCTGCTCTACTTCTGCCAATGCATCATAGCGGTAGAGTAACTTTTTTGGAAGTCATGTAGTTTTGCTGATTCATGTTAAGTTTGCAATTTATTTTATTTTAATTCTTAATGGAAAGCAACCAATCCATGTTTCAATAGGTTGGATAAACCATAGAATAGATAAACATTAGTATATCCATATAATGGAATACTATTCATCAATAAAAAGGAATGAGCTATCAAACCTTGCAATGACAAGGAGTCTTAAATGCATTTTGCTAAGTGAAGGAAGCCAGTCTGAGAAGGCTACATATGATTCCATTTACATTACATTCTGAAAAAGGCGAAGCTATATAGATGGTAAACAGACCAGTGGTTGCCAGGGGCTCCGGAGGTGGGAGGGTTGAAAAAGTGAAGCACAGAGGATTTTTTAGGATGGTTAAACTATTCTGTATGATACTGCAGTGATGGATACAGGACACTATGCATTTGTAAAAACTCATAGAACTGTGCAGCGCAAAGAGTGAACCTTAACATGTGCAAATTTTAAAAAATCATTTGGGAGGTTGGGAGATCCCAGGATGGGATGAAGAATGTGCCAAAATATTTTAACTATATTATATATGCATGGAACAACCTCACTGAAGGCAGTGAGTGTAAAAGGTGCGGACCTAAGTAACTTTCATCTTTAAGACTAAAGGCAAAATAAATGGTATATAAACACCATAGTCTAGTTGATAAAGTTGTTTCTCAAGGTTATACAGGTTAACAATTCTGAAGTCACTATACATGTATATTGGATTGAACAATTCAGTAAACAGATGGCAGATGTGGGAACCAGGTTTCTCACTGTTGGAGAAGATTACAGACTAGCAAGGCTAGAAGGCTAGAATGACCCATGTGGTAATAGATTAGAGCTGGGCACATCAGTATGAACCCATGTTTACTAAATAGAGATACAGACGGCTACAAACAGAAATACTTATATGTATGTGTGTATACACTGATTAGTAGACACATATATATTTCCTTGATCTGTCAGCTGAGAGGGCCTAGAAGCAGTGACCCCTACTGCCTGGTAGCAACAAGCCCACCTAGGGTCTAGCTCTTGGCTCTGGATTTCTAATAACCATTCTTTGTTAAAAGGAACCAGGGGGCTTCCCTGGTGGCTCAGTGGTTAAGAATCTGCCTGCCAATGCAGGGGACACGGGTTCGAGCCCTGGTCCGGGAAGATTCCCACATGCCGCGGAGCAGTTAAGCCTGTGCTCCACAACTATTGAGCCCGCGTGCCTAGAGTCCATGCTCTGCAACAAGAGAAGCCTCCGCAATGAGAAGCCCGTGCACCGCAGCGAAGAGTAGGCCCCGCTCGCCACAACTAGAGAAAGCCCGTGTGCAGCAAGGAAGACGCAACGCAGCCAAAAATAAATAAATTAAATTAAGAAATTTAAAAAAAAAAAAAAAGGAACCGGGGCTCCTTGGAGAAGTGGCTGATTCTAGCACTGGGACAGGAAATATACAAGATGAACCTGGAGCATCTTGCAGTGCCAGAAAGTAAGGAGATGCTAAAAAGAAAAGAAGAAAACCTACAATGGTGGGAGTATGTCAAAGTGTCATAGGAGCCAACTGAAAGAGCTCCCCCTGGTGAAAGCTGGAACAATCTGAGTAACAAAATAAGTAACATAGTATTGGATTAGAACCTAAAATATAAAATGAATATCCATGAGTCTACACTGATGTAAATAAATGATTGGATAAATAAATAAATCGGGGAGAATAGACAAATCCCTTGTGCAGAATTCCAAGTTATTTGTGTAGGTCCTGCACCCTCAAGGAGCTGGTGTGTGACTCCCCGCTCCTTAGGTGTATACTGCTAGCTATAACTTGCTTCCAGAGAGTACAGTATGGAAAGGGGGTAGGGGTAAACTCACAGTGGAGAAACCTGACAAACATTACTTCAGCAGGTGATCAAGGTCAACATCAACAGTCATAAGTTGATAGTAAGTACCCTTGATATAATGTGATAAAAATGGCTTTTTACCTCTGATCTTCCTCCAAACCCACAACCTCATGAGACAAATCCCAACTGAAGGACAGTCTACATAACAACTGACTCCTCAAAAATATCAAGATCATCAAAACCAAGGAAAGTCTAAGAAATTATCACAATCAAGAGGAGCCTAAGGAGACAGGACAACGAGATGTAAGGTGGTATCCTGGACGGATCCTGGAACAGAAAGAGAACATTAGGCAAAAACTAAGGAAATCTGAAAAAAGTATGGACTTTAGTCAATAATGATGTATCAAAGTTGGTTCATTAATAGTAACAAATGTACTATACTAATAGAAGATAGTAATAACAGAGGAATCTAATATGGAATATATGGGAATTCTCTCTACCACACAGTATTTTTTTTAATAAATCTAAAACTATTCTGAATAAAAGTTTATTTTAAAAATTCTTGATGTTTTTCAGATGAACTCCCCTTAAACCACGCATAAGTGTTCACCAGTGTTTACAATATTGTAACCTAGGTAATTGTTGCTCAAGGCAGAACCAAGTAGGTTATTATTATTTTAATTCTCTTCCTATACAGTGTTTAGTTTTCCTGGTGTTTCTATTTCTTTTTCTTCTGGTAACCTTTTGCAATAATTCTCCATTTATTCTTCCAAAAGCTCCATCATATCCAGTAGTTTTTCAAACCCCCTTTTTCTGGAAGCCTTGCCTCCCAGAGTCCTCTGGGGCCAGTGAAGGCTACCTTGTGAGAGGTTAATTTAATGTGGCCCTGGAGCCATCAGAAGACCATATGTCTGGACTGCTGGTGGTCTAACCTGATTTAAGGATAGAATTTAATGAAGCTGAAGGAGTGAATGAATTACACACACTCTAACTGTCCTTTCCTGCATTTCTTAGCTAGTATTTGCTGGGTAAAGTTGATATAATTCCAATCCAAAGCAAAGATGTATGGTATTTCAGTTAGCCCAATAGCCTGATGCCTTCAAGAACCTTCTGTGATGCAGCAGCCATCAATTAATAAATCAATCCTGCTGGGCTATAAACAATTAACCATACAAATCCACCTACTATACCATCATCCTGTCCACATTTCTTTGTCTGATGCACGAGGAATTCGTGATAGACTCTACCAAATTCATGAACTTCAGTTACAATAATTTTTAATTTTTCTCCAGCTAACATCCCTAAACAACAATAACAGCAACAAAAAAGAGGTTTGAGAAAAAGAAACATATTTTCATATAATACCCATTTTTCACAGAATAATATGTGTTTAAATTTGTCCTCATGAATGCCAGCCACGTTTTTTTAATTTCATAAAACGAGTACCTACCACATAGCAAATGTTCAGTATTTTTATTGAAGTTAGTTGACTTATCTAGCATCTTAATGTGAAGGTCAGTTTTACATTCATTTTAACTTTTGTTTTCCCCTAGATCAAAATATTTGTTCTGGCTATACTGAGGGAGATTTCCCAGAAAAACTCTCCTTTTTGGCTGTTAGTAAGTTAGTTCACTTCCTGTCTCTAACTCTGTGGGGACAATTCAGAAAAGATTAACTATAATCTCCAGGCTGCTGGTTTGTTTTTCACTTCCTTGCATTTCAAATCCTGTTCATTTTTGTGTATCAGCCTCTCACAGGATAGGCAGATGCTTGATAAATGTTTACTGATTTAATTTAGGAAAACACCTCATGAGCTAAACGCTATAGTTCAATTGGCAAAATTGGCTTCAGATTGCCTTCACCTTCTCTCTGAATGTTTATCACAATCCAGAACTTACTGCATGACCCTGTGTGCAAATGAGTCACTGTAACACCTCTCCCCAAAGGCAAAGAGATAAACATTGAAGTGTCAGGAAATGAGGAATTGAACCCCCCTCAAAACCACCAAATTCCCAGACAATTTAGCCTCCTGGATATAATGACATCATCATCATTTCCCATTTTTCTACTGACTTTCAAATACTTCTGAACTCATGTTATCTGATTCTGATGCTGGCCAGATTTTTATCGTTAAAGACAGACGGATGAGTTTACTGCTAAAAGCATGAGGTTGAAGGAGGTTTCTTGGCCCTCATCAGGGAGAACAGTGGCCCCTTTGTGTTTCCAGACTCTCTGGGGCTTGGCCCTTGCCTTTTGCTCTTGGACATGCTGGGCTTCGGCCAGGTCTGGTCCTCAAACCTCCCCGCAAGTCATTCCCCTGGGGCAGCCCCACCAGTGGTGACCATACGGACTCCCTGTCCTCCAAGGCTGGGCTTCCAGAAGTCGCCAGCCCATTTTGTGAACCTAACACCTGATATAAAATTTCTAATTACAGACACCAAATTCTCTCTCCTAGGAGATCTGAAACTGCAAGCCACTCTTTGTTAAGACTTTTTATTTTCACTGGCAAGGCCTGGCCAAACGTTGGTCACATTTTACTCTGTCTGATTCATGCTTTTTATCTATTCTCAACCAGACAAACACATAATAAAGCTTCATTTGCTGGATGACCAGGCAATCCATTTTCAACCCTGTATGTACACAATGCTCCTGCCGGGCCAATGGGCTGTACAAAGTGCCCCAAAGGTATTTCACAGGTTCTGGCAGAACAACTGTGACGTTCCTCAACAAAGGCTCTACAATTTCAAAGGGAGTTTAGATCCCTTGATTTTAGCAGTGTCAGTGGTTCTTCTCTGAGTCTTCAGACACCCAGCCCATAGCGTGTTTAACGGTGGATTGAGATGTGAAATGGTGGAATTATGGATCACAGACATCACTTGGCAAGTGACCATTCTGACAGATGCATATTAAATCTCTGCAAACTATGCCTTTTGGGTTTGTTTACATCCTAGTG
Organism: Lipotes vexillifer; assembly: GCF_000442215.2. NCBI lineage: Eukaryota > Metazoa > Chordata > Mammalia > Artiodactyla > Lipotidae > Lipotes > Lipotes vexillifer. Next base: position 1,997,406 of record NW_006793498.1, on the reverse strand, counting down.
TATTGGTCAATAAACTTTACATCCCCAGCATGAGTGAAGGGCCTGGCCCACATCTATGCACCAAGGACAGTGAGGTGGGAGAACTCCAGGGATATAAAGCTCTGAATAGTCCTCTTTCTTATTCCAAGTCACACTTGATATACATGCAGTTTCTGTCTGGCATGCACCCCAGGGGCCTGGGTAGGCTCAGGGTGGCCCCAGACAATAGGGAAAAAGAAGGTGTGCTGAGGTCTGATACTCCCCTGGGCTGCCAGGAGAAAGGGTCAAGTCGGAAAGTGCAGTGCTAGGGGAGCATATAGCAGTGTAGTCAAGTAACCTGGTCAAGGAAGACTTCCTGGAGGAAGTGATGTTTAAGCTGAGGGCTGAAGATTAAGTAGAAGGCGGCCAGTTGCAGAGGAAAAGTTTTCCAGTTGGAAGGAACAGCATATAACCATGGTATATTTTAAGAAACTTAAATATTTTCAGTAAGATAGGAAGCAGAGCACAAGATTCAGAAGTAGGAAGAATTGAGGCTGGAAATGTATTTAAGGACCAGGCCATGAGGCTAAATCATGAAGGATCATGTCAGGGTGTTAAAGTATCTGTACTTTATCATGAAGGCAATGGGAATTCTCTGAAGGGTATGGAAAATGGATTGGGAATGGGGGAAGATGGTGGTAGGAAAAGTCATTGTACTAATTCAGGGGAGGAGATGATAGTGATTTGACCAAAATAGTAGCCATGGAGATGGAGCAAAGTTGACTGATTACAGATACATCCATCCACAGCTTAAAGAGATGACTTGGAGCCAACTCTCTCTACGGAAATGAAGCCAAAAAAAATATGGAGAGAATGAAATTGATGCAGAGAGAAGCTGAAGAGACCATGATGGGTTGTGTACGACAAATTTATAAAGGAGCAAAGCCCAAGAATATGTAGATGCTATGAGGAAGGTGAAAGATATGCAGAGT
>NW_006793498.1:1947589-1996442 GCF_000442215.2 Lipotes vexillifer | reverse complement strand
AGGGAAAGAAAAAGGTAATGGGGAGAAAGAGATGATATGGCCCATGAGAGATGGAGTGGGGCGAGTGGTAGTCCCGGGGGCCGGCCCACTTCCTGGCAACTTTCTAAGTTCAGTTCCCATAAGTTTCAGCTTTATCATGTGTCCTATTCATGAATTCTCATGACCCCTGTCTCTCTTATTGCTCCACATAAGGGAGCTTCTCCCCCTCCACACGCAGACTAGCTTGACTGAGTTTTGTTTCTTGCAACTTGAATCTGAATCAGTAACGATGTTATACAAACTAATTCTTCAAGAAGCTACTTAATTAAAACAATGCAAATTGATGCAGTTATAATGAGAACTATAACTTCTGAGTGTGCAGAGATGTCCCTGTCCACGGATCCACTATTTTTCAATTCGTTAAGCCCAACGGCAATCAAAAAAGTGGCTTGGAGAGCATAGTTTCAGAACAAAAAGTACTGAATGGTCATAATGTCTGATCTCTCTCCAACTCCTTCTCCAGGGGATGGGGCTGAATCACAAGAAACCACTTCTGAGGCAAGAGAACACAAACCCGGAGGCAGTTACCCAAGGAAGCATGAGGAAAAAGAACAGGGAGAGAAGCCAACTCTTGCTAAGAAGCACTCCAGAATATTCCGGAGAAGTCAGATCAAATAGCAAGGGGGAGTGAAGGGTTTATGGAGACCCAAGATGATCGATCATATTGGACACGGGGAGGATGGGTAAGATGAGACAAGGATCAGATTGGGGTGTTGGCTGAAAGTTGTTTGGTCAGGGACAGTGCAAGGGAACTGAACAGCCTACCAGGTTTCAGGCCTTGGGAGGGTCAAAAAGAGATGAAAGTCTGGTCCACGTTCTTAAGGACTTACAGTCTGGTGAGAAACCCAGACATATACACAGATTACAAAATGTGGTGAGAAGCAGGTTAACACAGGTGCTATGAGTTTACAAAAGTGCATTTAGATTAATCTGGGGGTTCAAGACACCACAGCTGAGCTCAGATATAAAGCTGAGTCATAGTTATGCACGGAACTTTAGGAAGAGCAAAATTTCAGGTGTATCTGGAAAGATCTGAAGCACCCAAAGCAGGCTGTCTTATTAAAATGAAAGTGAGAGATAAGTAATAGCAGAAGAGAAGGCTGGAGAGTGTGAAGAGAAGCCATTCCATGAAAGGCATTTTTATTTCTGAGAAAAAATCTCAGACTTGTTCTTTTTTATAAATAAATATTGGTAAAAGTTTTATTCACAGAGGATGCAAAAATTATGCAACAAACACCAACTTAAAAAAAAACTAGAAGTATAAGGAAATTTTGACAAAACACCATTAAACTATAGCTGTCAATATGTAGCTTTTTAAATTCCAAATATGAAATAAACAAAAAATGACAAACTAGATATTGCAGAATATAATCATTGAAATCAATTTAGTAGAAACAGGATATGGACACTGTAAATAGTGGATATAGACCTTTCTTTTTGTAAATCAGAAAACAGAAAATATACATTCTTTCCTATTTTGTTGGAGCATCTTCTAATACTGATCGTGCATTTAGGTACAAAGAAAATATTAATAGAATATCCTAAATAGAGATGTTATAGACCATATTCTCTGATTAGCCTCTAAGCTAGAAATCGGCAATAAGGGGAATTCCCTGGCAGTCCAGTGGTTAGGACTCTGTGCTCTCACTGCCGTGGGCCTGGGTTCCATCCCTGGTTGGGGAACTAAGATCCCACAAGCTGTGCAGCATGGCCCCCCAAAAATAAGAAATCAGCAATAAAATTGGATATGGTTTTCTAAGAAGTCACTGAAAGATTTTTAGTAAGACAGTAACACAACCACATGAGGAATGGGTTGGGAGACATGGGAGGAGGGAAACCAGTGAAAGAAACATTGCAACAGCCTAAGAAAGCAGTAGTGTGAGTCTAAACCAAGACAGGAGTTGTGGGGAATGAAAAGGAGTAGACAATAGAAGAAATATTTAGCAGATAAAACAAGGACTGCCTGACTGATTGAATTTATGGGGGAGACACAGAGAGAGAGAGAGAGAGAGAGAGAGAGAGAGAGAGAGAGAGAGAGAGCGAGAGAGGGAGGGAGGGAGATGTGGTGCAGGGGGATGGAAAAAAGTTAAATGATGAGGTTGGGTGATGACCCGGTAGAGGCAGAGTCATTAAGTCAGGTGAGGAATATACAGGAGAAGGGAGAGGTCTTGGGGAAACGGGGAGTTCTCTTTGGACTGGTTGTGGTTTGAGGAACATGGACTGTACTGCAGTTTATGAAGAGAAAGAAAACTGTACATCGCCATTACCAGCAAGATTCTCCTTTTTTGTAGAGGAAATTCAGAACTCAGGTCATGAAAGGGGAGAGAGTGTCAGCGTTCCTCTTTTATTTGGTGCCTGGTAGGGGATGGACTACTTATCAGAAGTACTTAACAGGACTTCACACCACCTGCCTCTTACGCCCAGAGTTTGCCTGACATGTTTAGGAGAATGCTTAAGATGGGGTGATAGGGCTTCCCTGGTGGCGCAGTGGTTGAGAGTCCGCCTGCCGATGCAGGGGACACGGGTTCGTGCCCCGGTCCGGGAGGATCCCACGTGCCGTGGAGCGGCTGAGCCCGTGAGCCATGGCCGCTGAGCCTGCGCGTCCGGAGCCTGTGCTCCACAACGGGAGAGGCCACAACAGTGAGAGGCCCGCGTACCGCAAAAATAAAAATAAAAATAAAAGATGGGGTGATAAATGTCCACACCAGTTGGAAGACAAGACTAAGGACTACACAACAAGTGCCACAAATGTCCACTAAGGCAATAGTAAATCCAGAAAAGGAGGCAGGACTCTGGGCGAAACCAAGAGAGTCGCCTTGCTTTTCACATGTCATGGGGAGACACAGAAGTCTTTTAGGTGTAGGGACAGATCACAGACAGTGGCCCACAGATGGAATAAGCTTTGGGTGGAAGGCTCAGGACCCAGAGAGGGGCACTGGGGAGGAGAGGGGAGGGACCTGCAGCCTGGGCAGGGGTCAGGACTCAGCAGGGCAGACAAAGGGCGATGCGGCAGATGGGGTCAGTAAGCTACAGTTACTCCACGGGCTCTTATGTAAATTAAAGTCATTAAAATTAATTTTGCCCTGTGAATTTTCCTGAGAGTTTCTCTACACTTGTTTAGATAATTGATATCCAAGACCGAGGAGATTCAGCAGAGACCTTTATCCAACACAGACACAAAGATAAAGCCTTGCTTTATGTGTTCACAGTTGGGGATTAAAGGACTTTCGATTACTAGAGGGGGCTTAGTAAGTGTTGATTACAGTGACTTCGAAAATCCTTAGGGCATCAAGTGGTGATGCAGCATAAGACTTCTAGAACACAATCGGCTCTGAAGCACGTGGTACAGAGGGCCTGGAGAACGAAGACACAGGCCTGCTTTGGCCACTGAGTGATCTCAGGCAAAGGGCGTCACCTTTTTTATCTCCAGTTTTCTAGTCTGTAAAATGGGAACTGATTGTAAGTTCTTCATTCATTCAACAAGTATTTTATGAGCATCTACTGTATGCCAAGCATGATTCTACCCACCTTGTAGAGTTATCTTGAGAATTAAATGAAACAGCGTAAGTGAAAGTGCATAGCATCGTGTCCAGAATCTATCAGGTGCCAGTTGTATTTTTGTTTGTTTGTTTGTTTGTTTTTTAACATCTTTATTGGGGTACAATTGCTTTACAATGGTGTGTCAGTTTCTGCTTTATAACAGAGTGAGTCAGTTATACATATATATATGTTCCCATATCTCTTCCCTCTTTGTCTCCCTCCCTCCCACCCTCCCTATCCCACCCCTCCAGACAGCCACAAAGAACCGAGCCGGTTTCCCTGTGCCATGCGGCTGCTTCCCACTGGCTATCTACCTTACGTTTGTTAGTATATATATGTCCATGTCTCTCTCTCGCCCTAACACACCTCACCCTTCCCCCTCCCCATATCCTCAAGTCTGTTCTCCAGTAGGTCTCTGTCTTTATTCCTGTTTTACCCCTAGGTTCTTCATAACATTTTTTTTTCTTAAATTCCATATATATGTGTTAGCATACGGTATTTGTCCTTCTCTTTCTGACTTACTTCACTCTGTATGACAGACTCTAGATCTATCCACCTCATTACAAATAGCTCAATTTCGTTTCTTTTTATGGCTGAGTAATATTCCATTGTATATATGTGCCACATCTTCTTTATCCATTCATCCGACGACGGGCACTTAGGTTGTTTCCATCTCCGGGCTATTGTAAATAGAGCTGCAATGAACATTTTGGTACATGACTCTTTCTGAATTCTGGTTTCCTCAGGGTATATATGTATTTTTTTTTTTATCCAAGAGAAGTTTTTTACTAGAACAAGAGTGGGCATTTGAGCCAACATTGGGTCAGGTCAACAATGGGCCAAGACACTCAGAGTGCTTGCTATTAATATCAGGGTATCTTGCAGAGAGAAAGGATTGACTGCATCAGGGTTCCAAGAATGAAAAGACTTTTAATTCAATGATACATTTTTGAAGCAGTAGGATGAAGGGCAAAATGCTGTCCTTGGGAAAGTGAACCTTATGTCAAAGTTATTCCGGGAAGTCTTCAGAGGGTGCAATGAAGCAGCACATATGTTCCAAGTTCAGACCCATTGGAAATATGAATGTCCTAGTAGGTCTAGAACACTAAGAAAAAACTACAAAGTAGTTTTCTTCATCAACATGTTCAGAGTTAAGGTACATGACAAAATAATTATTCTTCTGAGGCATCTTTAACTGTAAACACTGCAAGGCACTCACTGAAGCCTGGGAAGTGAATTTGCAATTCAGAATACATATTTCAAATTAACTGGTAAGGGCCCTGATAATTCATATATTATTAGCATTTTCCAGTGCTCCAAGTAATCCATTTTAAAAAGTAAAGGAAGAAAATCTGACTCAAGCTGGAAAACATGTTTTCTCTCAGTACTACTTTCACTTCAGAAGTGAGTGGATTCATTATCAAGGGGTGAGGCGTTTTCCACTTTCCTTTTATAAACTGAACTTTAGCCCAGACCCTGAAGAGCTTAATGAGGTTGGTCAGAAGTCAGAATCAAATGGGATATGCCTGATGCCCAAAGAGAGAAGGGAGGAAGATCAAAGCCGCTTGCATGTGCCCCTTTATTGCTCTGAAAGACAATAACATTACTTATTACACTGGGTGATAGCTGTAACTGCCTATTTATTTTTCAATCTTTCCAATAGACTATTAGCTCCTCAAGGACAAGGACTGTGTATTATTAATCATTATAATCCCAACTGCTTGGGATTATAAGCAGAGGCTCAGTAAATGCTTTATGGTGAGCAAGGGGATCAATGAATAGAGGGATGGACGGATGGATAGAGGAATGGATGGATAGGTGGGCAGGTGAACCTTGGGTTCCTGACCTTAAAGAAAAATTGCCATAACAATACAGGAAATGGTGCTCAAGTGAAGGGAAGACAAGATAGACCGATTGATTTGGGCCCAAGAGTCACCGAGGAGGGATCCAATTTTAGAGTCATTAAGGAGAAGAAAACTTGGATCAGTTTTGCCACAGTTTCTCCTAATCCATCCTGCTGGGACTCTGGTCTGCGCTTCAGTAGGGGAAGCTGCTATGGGATAAACAAGGCTACCTCGTGGGGACCAAGAACCAGTAAGAGCTCCAGGTCTTTCTGAGAAGGACAGAGGCCTGTCTATCTCATCCCGGTCCATGGAGCTGTAATCCTGAGAGGCAAGGGCTCCATCTGCCTGAGGTAGAAAGGTTACAGGTTTCGTGGGCCACTGAACAGTCCTCACGATGACAGCCTCAAAATCATCGCTTCTCATAATGGATGGCCTGTGGGGAGGTGAGGGGTAGAGCAGCTTTGGGAGTGGAGTCCGTGAGGACCTGCCCGCAGATTTCAGAGTGGCCATGTGAGTGCCAGGAGACCATATTTCATATGACGGGATTTGGTCAGGTCAGCAGCCGTGGGGCACCCAAAGCATAAACCTTTCACCTCCAGGGCATCTCAGACTGGGACTGATTGAAATGGAGTAATAAGAGAACTGTAATCCATCAAACCTCAAGGAAAGGAGAAATGGCCCCCTAGTGAAAACCCTTGCAGACCCGTAAACAGCCAGGAGAGGGCAGCCTACCGGGACAACTCACTGGTCTGCAGAGCAGCCAGGAACTTAAAGAGCTGCAGGGAGGGAGGGGCTGCAGGTCCCCGGCAGGACGTTGTGACGCGAGAACGGTCATTAGAGAAGGTAGTCTTTGCCTTTTATTGGCCAGTGGAACTTGAAAAACTAGAGCGGCTCTCAACTAACTGCATGGAAAGCAGCCCTTACAAATACACTAGTAAAAGGGTACCTCTTCCACTCCCCCGTCCCTTACATGATTCACATGAATGTCTGAAACTCCAAGTTTATAATCTATTCATTCAACAGGGTGCGGGATATTGGAGGGCGGGGTCAAACCTACAGTACAGAAGGAAAGCTTGATTTTACAGACTATTCTCCTTCTAACCATTGAGGAGGTAGCGGATCATCCTTTTTCAGAGCACGTGAGCCAAATGCTAAGGTTTCAGTCCTGGCTTAGTTGCTTTTTACTCTGAGACCTTGAGCAAGCTTCTTCACCTCCTAAGTCTCTGCACCTATGTCAGAGTTGCTAGGAAGACTAATGTAAATAATCCAAGTAAATGCAGGCACATAATAAGTACTCAGTAAATTAACATTCATGTAACATAGGACTCGAACGATAAAATTGGAATCATGTCGCATTTGGCCAGACATACCCATGATTCCTACATAATTACCCGTAGTGCATAAGTTTGTTATGGGGTGGTGATTGAAGAGGGTGAACTGGGGACACAAATAAAAAACATATATTACAATACACTCTTTTTTTTTTTCTAAGATATTCAAAAATCCCTTGTTGGACCTCTGAAGTTTTTACAGAACAAAGTTTGGAAATAATTGCTTTCTTGGACCAAAAATAAAAGCAATATGTCCTAAACTAATTATAGTGAGTTCAAGTACCTTACATCTGGCCCACTCATGCTAGGATAACCACAGACAACTTCTAAAGTTGGCTCCATTGAGGACATTCCTCCTAACATTCGGTGCCTATGCAAGCAGGTATAATCCTGATCCTATCTGAAGTGTATATGACTGACACTGCCAGGAAAACAGTTAGCAGGAGACATTAGGTTAGCGGAAATAAAAATCTGTTATTTGGGGTTAATATGAATAGATGAAGAAACTTTTTAAACATATATAATGGAATGTTGGTGAGCTACTGAGTAAAAAATGTAGGTGCCTGTGAACTTCATATAAAAATACAAATAATGGGGTTTTAACAAAGGGCATAAAAAGACAGAGTGATGAGCAGGTACGAAAACAGACCAAGAGATAAACAACTACCTCCAATTTTCCCAGAACTCTAAGAAAAACTGGCCACTGTTTCTGTTGAGTCAACTTATTTATGTCATTTAAAACTGTGACATGAACTGTAATCGCTATTTCTGTAAAAAAAAAAAAAAAAAAAAAAAAGGTTTGAAAATAGATTGTCACTTAAAGATGACTAGAGCGTAAGTCTGAGACTTACTGACTTTTTAAGCCTTGTGTTTTATAAATCTTACCTCTAGGTGGTGAAGTTAAGGGAAAGGACTGGGGAAAAAGTAATCTCAGGCCTTGGAAATTCTTTGTCTCATATCTACCCTCCCCTCTGGTCCCTTCTCCTCTCCATTCCTTACCCTTGTCTCTTCCATGTAGCAAAGGGTTGGAAGTTGAGTTTCATGTGTTTAATTACATGAAATAATTGCATGAATTTTGTGTTTTGCCTGGAAACAAAACCACAGTGGACAAGGCTATGATCAAATGATAACGCTATGACAGCAAGTAATTAGGAGAGCCCACCAACTAATTAGGAAAGCCCAGCATTTTGGAAATGCTATTTCCAAATAAAGGCTAATAAAGTTAATATTCTTAATATTTAATACTATAGAGCTATATTATTATGCTGGTAGACAATTAGGCATAATTGGTAAGTAATCATATAGGTAGCCTGTGTTACTCTGATATACGCAAATCGTACTCTTACAGCTTAGATCTTCTCACTTTGGGTCCACACAACAGTATCATCACAGCGAAGCAGCGTTTGGGTGAAGAGAACTAGGCCAGAAGTAGCTGACAAAGCAGAGGACCCATGAAAAGAGGCCCTGCATTCCTGGCAATTGGAGGAATTGGATAAAATAGTAGGGTGAGTGAAGGGAAAGTTGTTCATGATAAGGCAGGAAGGAACAAGATAGAGATGGAGAAGGGATTTTTTTTTAAAGGAGGGGGTTTTGGTCAAGGGTAATTGAGATTTTTCTTGTTCTCATCACCCACCTTTCACCACTCTCTCAAAACATTTATGGTATCCAAAATTCCATAAACAATAATTGTCTCGGGCTTCCCTGGTGGCGCAGTGGTTGAGAATCTGCCTGCTAATGCAGGGGACACGGGTTGGAGTCCTGGTCTGGGAAGATTCCACATGCCACGGAGCAACTAGGCCCGTGAGCCACAACTACTGAGCCTGCGCGTCTGGAGCCTGTGCTCCGCAACAAGAGAGGCCGCGACAGTGAGAGGCCCGTGCACCGCGATGAAGAGTGGCCCCCGCTTGCCACAACTAGAGAAAGCCCTCGCACAGAAACGAAGACCCAACACAGCCAAAAATAAATTAATTAATTAATTAATTAAAGTACCCTTAATTAAAAAAACTGTATAAAAAAAACCCAATAATTGTCTCCACAATTAGAGACAAAGCTTGATAAGCAAACCAGCTGGCAGAAGTAAGATGAAACTCTTTCTCACTAAAATGTTAATGGCTGTTACTGGATCCTTTGCTATTTTGATAGGAAGAGGAAGTAAGAGAATGAAAGGAAGGAAAGCATATTAAATGGTAACAAGAGAAATAACTAACATTTATTGAGTACTTATGTGCCAGGTTCTGTTCTAAGTGCTTTCATGGATTAACTCATTCCCTCCCCACAGCACTTTGTCTTAGGAAGGTATTATTACTAATCCGTATTTTACAGATGAGGAAACTGAGTCACAAAGAGATTAGGTGACTTGCGCAGGGTCATAGTGGTGGGACCAACGTTTGAATTCTGGCATTTCTAGCCCTAGAGCCCATACTCTTGGCCATAGCTGAAAGGAAATTGGCTCAGAGAGAAGATGGCACAGGAGACAAAACTCCCCTACGTGGATGGTATTGCCTGAAGTCAGCCTGTCTACTTCTGAGTGTCGGAATGAGAAGGAGTCCCATGCAGAGGTATTTTATCTTGCCACAGAGTTGTGTATCTGCTACTTAAAGGAACACCAGTGCTAGGGAGATTATTACATTCGGTCCTATGGAACATTTTGATAGCTCCTTGGTTCCCACGTGTGTACTGCTTTGCTGCCTGAATTAGTGATCCTGTTGCAGTCATTTAAGCTTTCTGTGCCTCTGAGTGCACATCTGGAAACTGGGTATTTTCCACTTGTCAGCTTCCTGACGCAGAGGAATGCAGAGGGCTAATGGGCTGATACATGCGAAGTGCTTTGAGCCATAAACCAGGACTAACTGAACTTTTAGAAAACTTGGCAGTGGTATTCAGATTGACAGAAGTGGTAGAATATTCTCCTAGTAGCTTCTTTAGATGTTCTTGGTTCAGCTGCCTGGTCCACTATGGCAGCCTTAATTCTTCTCTAGACTTTTAAATGGCACCACTGTAATGAAGGACGACTGTCTGGTAGACTTGGGAGATGTCCATATAGTCTGGGATTGTGCAAATTATGTAGAGATAAGAATTCCTAATTCAAAATAACAACCTTCAGGCCAGGACTTTGAAAGCCATTACTTATCAAAAAAGGTTAAAAAGAACTGGATCTACTCCAAGGAAACCTTTAACCTAATAGCAAACACCATACCTTAGCATTCAATTCAAATGACAGTGATCTAATTGACACCACCAAGGGCAGAACCACTGCAAAGTTTTTTTTTTTTTTAAAGATGTTTTACAAAGAGATGTGGCTAAGAAGTTGCCCAACACAAAGAAAATGGGGAGAGAAGGAGTCTCAGTTGCAGCTACGATTAAGAAATAGCGAACACAAAAGAAGTATAAAGCCACGGTTTTTTAAAGAAAAACATGTCTGATTAATCCACGCTATCTAGTGGAATTTCCCTTCCATTTTTTAAAGCATAGAAATATTAGTTACCAACTTACATCTTCAAATCAAACAAATGAAAGCAGGAGGGTGATCATAATACTTTTAACAGACGCAGTTAGCAACTCAATGATTTAACCTTGAATTCATGTCTTCTAAGGATAGAGTCATGTCTTGGGGCAGTCATGCCTCTCCTGACCTGAGAAAGGAAGTAAGCATTGTGAGCTAACAAATAAACATGACCAGTGGGAACCAAGGTGGAAATTCAGGAGGAGAAACAGGGCAGATTCAAATAGTTTACAGAAAGAGTTTGAGAGCGAGGAAAGGAATTCGAATGACAGAAGGAAAGCAAAGATGGTCAAGACCGTACAGCCTTAAGGAGCAACAAATGCAAAACAAGAAAAATAAGAGACAGTTTTTCAGAGTGCTGTTGTAATTCAAACCATTTCAAATAAAAGCTATGACAAATTTCAGAAAAATTTAGATACAGATTTGGTTTTAAGATGCAAAGACTTCCTTTTTGGCAGTATTTTCTCTTCCTTTTTGGCAGTGTATCTGCAGATTCTTCTCTTTAAACATTCAAGGCCCTATCTATTCCTCACCAAAGCAAAACAGTGATGTAGACTTTTTGGTGTGAAAGTAAGGCAAGGTATAATCTTCCCAGGAGTATTTGCAGACTAAAGCATCATCTTTACATGAGAAGGAATTTTCAGGTCAAAAACTGGTGGAAGAGGTACAAGAACTCTCCTGGTGTCCCTTCTCCCAAATCTCACTGAAGGCAGTTTCTGCTTTTGACTCTGTCTCCCTTGATCCCATTTATGATCCCATTTATCTGGTTTACAAACACATCTTCACATTGTCTTTGTTGGATTGAAAGAGGTTCCTTTCACTAAACAATGGGATGGGAACAATGGGATTTGTATAAGGAAGAGGCCATTTAGGTAAACTCAAGCTATTGAGACAGGAGGGAAGGGAGCAGGGCACAACCTTAAAAGAATGACATAGCCATTGAGGATACCACAAAAACTGGTTAGAACCTAACAGGCCCAAGATGGTGGAAGAGTCAACTTCCAGTAGAACCTGAGCCTCATTTTACGCTCCTTGTAATACATTAGTGTCTAAATGACACAACCACAGGCTCCATGGCCGGTCTGAGGCTGACCATAAAAGGCCAAAAAGTAAGCGGTGGCCCAATTCCTGGAAATCTCCGTCCCTTCCCTAAAATAGCTGGAATAAATCTCCCACTTATTAGCCTATGAAATTACCCAGCCCATAAAAACTAACCATCCCATGTTCAGGAGTCTCTCACCTTCTGAGACAGCCCACACTCTGTCTGTGGAGCGTGTATCTCCCTGAATAAATCTGCTTTCACTCACTTCTTCTCGCTCTTGAATCCCTTCCTGCGCAAAGCCAAGGCCCCTCCCTTGGTGGCCTGTCCCAGGGACTCGCCCGAGACCTGGGACGTAAGCATCCTCTCATGCCCCCATTTTCCTGCAACTCTATGATTACTTTGTTATGTTCAATCAATGATAAGGTCATTGAAGGCCTACTATTGAGCATTTACTGCTTTATGTGGAAAGGAGACCAGTAGTCATTAACCGTCCCATTCCACGTAGAAACGTTCATCGCATTTACTGAGGACGCGGTCGCGGGGGGCTGATGCTCCTAGTCTCCGTGTCAAAGCTTGTTTACAGGGAGGTGAAGGATAGCTTCCTTGCCCACACTCCGTGCGCTGCTCCACCCTGCACTGGACTCAATAGGAGGAAGGGTGGGACAGGCACACAGAGTTTTGACAATGCTCCAGTTCTTTGCACCCCAAACATTTACTGAGATAGTCAAGTAATTCTTTAGAGAGGATGGGCCTAACCTGCAAAAGCTGGCAGAGGGACAGAAGAAAGAAGTGCTCCCTCTGTTTAGAGAAGGCATGTTCTTGTGCCTATAATAATTGCAAAAGCAGCGATACAGAAACACAGGAATGGACCTACACACCCTCTTCAAACTGGTCACCCATTTGACAACTCAGCTTCAGGGCAACTAGCCTATGCAGCTCTCACACAGGCACTCCTGCCTCTAGGGACAGCTGTTTCCTCTGCTTGGAAGAGGCTCTTCTCACTTAAAGCTACCTTTTCTTGCTAGATTCCTCTCCAGCCCTCTCCACATCCCACTTCCTGTATTAAGCCTCTCCCAGCTGTCTCAGCGCACAGTCATCACTTTGTTCTTTGGCCTCCTACACCACTCGCCCAGCACTTGGTCATTTCTGTGGTTTATCTGTTTATCCATTCAGCTCCCCAGCCCCATTGCTGGACTTTGTCCAAAACAGTCAGCCTTCACAACGTGCTTATGAACGGTGATACATCATTACAGTAGAGTGGTTTAGGCACGCCTGACGCGAGTTCATGTTTGTGTAATTTTTAAACTCCAATGGAAAATTTCCCATGGTTAGCACTTTTGAAATGCAGTAAATCCTTAATGTGTAATTGTTTTCAAACATTATGGATTTGTTTATTAAGGAGGCATAAGGAAGAGCACTCATCAATCCTGGGGTAAAAGGAAGAACACTTACTAGGGAGAGAGAGGGGAGCAAAGAGCTGATTCACATGGCCCTCAACTCACACTGGTGTGACCGACTCATCCCGTTTCCCTGGGACTTTGCCAGTTTTAACACTGAAAGTCCTGTGTCCTGGGCAACCCCTCAATCCCAGGAAGACCTGGACAGTTGGTCACCTACCAGGTGGCCAGTGCACATTTTGACAAGAAGCAAATGCAAGTTTTAAATAATGGACGGAGCCCTCTTTCTCTTCTCTCATCACAGATCCTGGTGCCACAGCCTCTCCAAGGGCACTCCACTCTCAGTGACAAGTGGAGGAGCAGGTAATAATGCCCAGTTCCCAAAAAGGAGCCTTGGGTTTAATCAACTCTCTTCACTTCAGAAGCAATCTCAGGCCTGGGAGGACAAATGGTCAAGGGAAAAAGCTTTGTACGGAGTTCTCACAAAACAGAAACTAAAAGGAATATTTGGAACAGGAAACAGTGACCTTTATGGCATGATTCCCAGAGGGAAAGTCAAAGGCAGAGACTCAGGAAGGCAAAAGTCCAGGGTCCACGGGAACTCCAGCTTACACTGAACATTCCATACCAGGCCTGCTCACTGCATCTCCAGAGCATCTGTTTTGATAATGCTGCCGGGTAATCAAGCCAACTGTCACAATTCGAGTGGCTGGATGAACAAGACTGGAATCTATGACTACCAATACGTCCGAATGTTGCAACAATCAGCAGTAAGTATTGCTACATTCTGAGCAACCAAAATCTCCCATACTACAGAATAGACACATTTTGAAAACCCAAAGGGGCCTGAAATAAGTGTCACAATATAGACATCATTAATAATGGCACACACAAAAATCAATTCAAGCTCTATAGTTTGTATAATGATAAGGATATTTTTCCATTATAAAATAACAAAATTAAACTTTTCAATCTGCATGAAATGTATAACCCAGTAACTCAGAATCAAAAAAAGCATAATTGGGAAATGGAAATTTTACTGCCTGTATCTCTGTGTATCACTCAAGATTAAAGTAGAGCTGATTTCTTTAAGTGTAGATTCCTCTGACTGAAAATGCACACATGTGTCCCAGTACCAGCGCAGGCTAGGCAACTTGGCGGGGAGCTGAAATTTAGGGTATACAGTGCAGGGATGGAATCTTGCCACCAGAGGGTATTCTTTCCTCCTCAGGATTGTGGGCAAGTTTATGTAACCACAAACTAACCCTAAACCAGCCCCGTAAAAATGGGCCAGGCCAGATCACAGGAAAGTGCATTAATTTATAATATTCACGCAAAATTCCCTCCTGCCCTCCTGTTTTAGAGAGTGTTTACTTTCTTCAGCTGAGAGAATCATGATGGCAGCAAGCCAACCTACACAAACTGTAGAAGACAGATTACACCCCTCCTGCTGGTCAGAACAAGAGAATAGTCATTTAGGAAATTAGCCCAGGTGGCTATTTCTGATCATCCCCCTCGGGTGCAGCAGGGCTTTCAAGAAAGAGAGAACGCACTGGCTAGAAAGAAAGAGCAGAGGGATTTCAGGGGCAGCGGTGCCTCCTGCTTGAATTTTGATCTAGGCTAATTTGCAATTGAAAAAGTCGACGTCTCATTGGCGACCAGAAAGCCTAGGAAAGTTACCAGAGAGATCTGACAAGGTCCAAAGTCAGCCAGGGAATCTGTCCCAGCCCATTAGTGCACCAAGTTTAGAAAGCAAGGCCCTGGAAAGATGCCCCAGGGAGATGCCCAAGGGTGTCAGTTTGAATCCGGCCAAATGCTTACTCTGGATAAAGGAAGACTTTGTCCCTTCTGGCTCGTTCACTGCCAGCAGCTCCATGGGGGGAAGAAAACTTATAAAAACACAAACCATGGAATTCAAAACCTATTGTCTGTCTTGTCTTAATTTGGAGTCAGTGGCTTTGGGGGGGGGGGGGGGGGGGGAAATGCTGTGAAATTGAGAAATATGGGATATTAGGTCATCTGCCCAACTGAAGGCAGGTTCAACAAACCCAAACTTCAAGTCAATAAATAGTTTCTTTTTAAAAATGATCTTAAATAACACTTGCTCATTGCTAAAAATTCAAACAACACAGAGGTAAAAGTAAAAAATGAAGCGCTTTTCTCTCACAGCCGGCCTACTCCCTTCAGCCCCACCCACCAGAAATGCTCACTGTGGATAATTGACTCATATTTTTCAGGGCTTCCCGTTTCTATGAATTACAAAAAATTGATCCTTCTACGCTAGCTTTCCACCTATTCATCCCATGCGCTCTCAATCATCCATCATCCAGCGTTATTTAGCCAGTACCTTGTTGACGGACATTTATGTTGCTTCCAATTTCTTTTCCTATTACAAAAATGCTATAATACAATTCTTAATTAAAAGAAATAATTATTTATTTATTTTTGGCTGTGCTGGGTCTTCGTTGCTGCACATGGGCTTTCTCTAGTTGTGGCGAGCGGGGGCTACTCTTCGTTGCGGTGTGCGGGCTTCTCATTGCGGTGGCTTCCCTTGCTGTGGAGCACAGGCTCTCGGTGCACGGGCTCAGTAGTTGTGGCTCGTGGGCTCTAGAGCACAGGCTCAGTAGTTGTGGCACACGGGCTTAGTTGCTCCCCGGCATGTGGGATCTTCCCGGACCAGGGCTCAAACCCATGTCCCCTGCATTGGCAGGTGGATTCTTAACCACTGCACCACCAGGGAAGCCCAAGAAATAATTATTAATGGGTATGTTGTGTTAAGGCTCAGACTTTGCCTGTGCTAAGCCCTCTACAGGATGTTAAGGTGAATAAAAAAAAAAATTTTTTTTTTGCCTTCTTGGAGTTTGCTCTCTAGTGGGGAAGAACTATAAACATCTAACTGACATAAGAAAAAAATGACTTACATACTAAGAAGTTGAACAAGTAAGATATTCAAACATATAACATATTCCCTGCCTAAGGAGCAGAGAGAAAGGAGCTATCCAGTTCTGACAACTGGGATTAGAGAAGGTCTCATGAGTTGACTTCATCTATATAGGGATTTGCTTTAGGGTGTTTGATATAGGCAAGTTGAGTTGGAAGCTTGTAGAACTCTTAAAATCATGCTGTTGACTGGGACAAAGGACTCCATGATTTTTGCTTTTGAATTTCCTTGAACAAATATAATCTCAGATAGGACTGGGAACACTCTGTCCTTCTAAGTTCGTTTTGCTGGGTTTAGTCTACAACTTTTTGTCCGATAACCTGAAAATTCATTACAAATATTCAACTTGGTACTGCTTTTTGCTCTATCCTCAAATTTTCTGGGCAAATGTGTGATCTCCAAATCAAGCACATCACAGTTGAATTATCTGTTACACCTGGTGTGACTGTCCAGAGAAAGACATTTTATCAGTACACTAAATCCAACAGTATGTTATAAAAAGGAGACATGAAATAACTCACCTGTGATAACAAATCTCTTTAAGTCAGAACCTTCCCAGCAATCATGTAAACATGCTGAAAGGAGAGGTTTTCTTTTTAAGCAATCTTAATTAGCAGGTCTTTTTCTGATTAACATCTTCAAAGTGCTTTGAGCTCCTCCCCAGATGAAAGGTCCCGTGTGAGTACAAATTATCATTATGCTCACAAAATGCATAAACTAAATGCAGGAAAAGTGCAAATGATTTACCTCCATAGCCTGCAATGCCCTTGAGACACTTTGATCTGCCAATATAGCCGTCAATTATTCTATATCCTTTTCTCTCTAAATGCATGCATCAAAGCATTCTCATGCACACCCTTGTAAATCCAGCTGTTTATTCCAAAATAGTTCCTCTTAATTAACCCTGTTTCCTTTCTCTTTTGTTGGCAGCTGCTGATTCAGCTTTTCTTCTGTTGGGGAGAAGGTATAGGCAACCCTGGCTTTGGAATGGAAAATAACTCCATTTTTTTTTCTCTACAAACAGGGCCACAACATCAAAGATGTATATTAATAAAGATTCTTTGATGACCTGGAAAAATGCATATGATACAGTATGTGAAAGAAGCATGATACAAAAACATAGTGAATGACATGTACACACTGCTATATTTAAAATAGATAACTAGCAAGGACCTACTGTAAAAAATATAAATTAATTTTTAAAAAAACAACAAAAAAAGTAGAGGGTATTATCTCAACTATAATATGAATAATTGCTAACACGAATTGAATTCAACCATGCCAGTCAGTAAGCTGAATGCTTTACCTATGTCATATACTTTCAACTTCACTATGAGGTGAAAACTATCATCCCCCTCTTAGAGATAAAGACGCTGAGACTCAGGAAGTTTAAGTGATGGGGCTCTGTCTGGCACTGTCTGGCTCCAACCTTTAATGAAGGTCATGCTGCCTTTTAACAGTGATTGTGACTAGATAGAGAAATTTGGGATGATTTTTGTCCCCAACTTTTTACACTTACACATTTTTTAAAAGAAACAAAACTAACATATTAACGACATGAGTTAATCAAATAAAAATGAAGAGGGCTACGTCGCCCTTTATTTATGGGCGTGATGACTTAGGATAAATATAGGTAATGTGTCATCAAGCTCAGAGTTCTCTGGATCTCTGCTTCCTTATCTTTAAAATGACGGGTTGAACCAAGAGAGCTCAGAGCACCTTTCAGTTCTAACATTACTTTAGTCCTTTCGTTTCTGCTTATGCTTCAAAGATGGCACTTTTCTTCAACAGTAAGTAGATTCCAGTTCCTTAAATCTGCTCAAAGAGCTCTGTTAAGTACCAGAGGAAGAACCACGGAACTGAGTGTTTCGTGAATTCAGTTTGTGAGTCATCTTTGAACACCAGAGAAGAATAAAGACTATTTATGTTAATGATAAATATTGAATAAGTATTAATTAATGTAAAATTATTAAGTAATTATAAAATTATAATTGTGAATGAAGAATAACATATTTTTTCTGATCTAATTCTAGAGTAAAAGACAAGTTGCATTGGAAAGCAGGACCAGGTCTTTTTCTGACCGGGGTTTAGTTTGGACATGTCTAGAATAGAGGAGTAAGAAACTCTTTGAAAGAACGTGAAGAGTGTGGGTGTCTGCAGCTGCAAGGAGCATTTGATCTTTTCTTGGAAAATAAGTACCTGCAACACGAAGGAAGGTTGCTCTTCCCCACAGAAGGATGAGTTCCTCAAACAGGAAACATGTGGCACCAACCATGAAGAAAGGACAGAACCATCTGTAATGCTATAAATATTAAGATGCCTGGGAAGCATGAAGAATTTTTATTTCTGGCCACTGAGCATTACATTTATTTATTTATTTTTCTACTTCTGAGCATAGCGTAGTCTTTATTTGGAACTCTTTCATGCCCAGTATTGTATTTTTCAACACAGGGAAATGTAATGATTCAGCACATAATATTAGCTCAATGAACGAAGCATATTAATATTTAGCTTTAATTAGAAGTACAGTTTTTTTCTAAGGTAAGGCTTAGGAACAGTACCCTTTCCATAAATAATACCTGGAATTCCATTTTCTACAGAACCTAGAATCTTTATTTAAACCATCAATTTTAAAAAACCTTCCATGGATCAAAGATTCAGGAATAAAAAATGAAATAATTTTTATATTTGAAGAAGACATGGAAGAATTTCTTTATAAGCCTGAAGTGGGGAAGACCTTTCTACTACAACTAAAAGTCCAGAAATCATAAATGAAAAGTGATAATGTTATGATAAAGTTAACAATGTAACAATTGAAAACTTCAGTCTGGCAAAAACAAACCACAACAAAAACATACACACATTTTTTTAAAAAAATGAAAGATTAACAAGAAACAGATAAAAAACAAGTTTTCAATTCATATCAAGATAAAAAGTCAATGTAGCAGTGTATGAGTTCCTAGCAATCAATAGGAACTAGCAATCAATAGGTTGTTGAAAGGATCAACAACCCAGTAGAGAAAAAAAAGGCAAAAAAATGAACTGAGAGTTCACAGATAAAGAAACACATATGGCTCTTAAACCTAAGAAAAGATGCTCAGTTTAACTCGTAATTCAAGAGGTGCAAGATACAACTATTTTAAGTTGTTTTGCCCTACCCATCAGATTGGCAAAACTCTACAAATTTGATAACACACTCTACAGTCAAGATCTTGAGAAGGAAAGCATTATGAGTAGAAAAGTAAATTGGAGGGCAATTTGGAAATATCTGTCAAAATTACAAATGCACATAAACCAAGGCAAGTTTTAGGACTCCTCACTTGCACAGGCCCCTTTCCAGGCCCTGGGAAGAGTCTCAATAATTTTTCAACATATTACGTTGTTTTTGAAAACTTTGCAAAAATAAGATTTTTAATCACGATTGGTTAAGACCACTGTTCCCTTTCCACTCAGATGCCCTCTCTATCACACTTTTTCTTGTGAAGTGTGGCACTGAAATGGCATCAGGAACTTTTGGGGTCAGGCTTAAGGGAAGTTGACTTGGAGATACATTTAGTTTGGATTTAGTAAGATATATTTATGTGGTATGCAATCACTTCCATTATAGCCAGGTTATCACCTGATATCCTGGTGTAAGAATAGTTTCCACCAATATTCCTACCACCCACTTTGCCAACTACCTGCCATTCCGATTAGAAGTTACAGGGCCAGGAGTCATATTGAAATATGAACATGTCTTATGGTGCTGATACCAGAATTATGTAGGCAGTGGAAAAGAAACAAGGCTTGAAATATATGGAGCCAGAAGCCAATCTGTGTTAAATTCTTTTAATCATTAGATATGTAAAATTATAAGCAGAATATTTAGTTTTTAACAGATATCTGGTCAAAATGGATACTCTTGCCTGTTAGGGTATACTTGACAATGTAGCAATTATAAATGCACCATGTATTTACAATCTTTTTTAAAATGAGAATCACGTGAAATAGAATTTATCAGAATGTCTGAACTGTAGGGCACAAATCTATAGCAGCACTATAAATGGCAAGAATGTTTGTGAGATTTGAATGCTTTTGCATTCCAACTGTCAAAAAATAATTTTAAAAATTTCAATCAACCATGCTAAAGGAGAGCCTGAATTATCTTTCTGCTTTCTCTCTTTAAAATGATATTACAGGGACTTCCCTGGTGGTGCAGTGGTTGAGAGTCCGCCTGCCGACGCAGGGGACACGGGTTCGTGCCCCGGTCCAGGAAGATCTCACATGCTGCGGAGTGGCTGGGCCCGTGAGCCATGGCCGCTGAGCCTGTGCATCCGGAGCCTGTGCTCCACAACGGGAGAGGCCACAACAGTGAGAGGCCCGCGTACCGCAAAAAAAAAAAAAAAAAAAAAAAAAAAGAGAGAGAGAGGGAGAAAGAAAGCATTATAGAGATATCTCAAGTAGTTAATTAGTAAAACTATTATGTTATTTTTCAAAACATTCATGGTATTTTTTTAGCTTTTCAAAATTAGGAGTCTATTGTGATTTCCTTTCTATATACATATTCATTTTTCATACCTACTTTGAATTGGATAATTTTGCATTCTTTTTCTTAATGAAGACCCACAAAATTATAACCTTCAGGCACCACACAACTTGAAGCAGTCTTTGTAATTATCCAATGCCCCAAAAAACCTCAAATGTGGGAATTTATCTTAGAGTTGTTCTTGCACATGTCTGCGCAAGGTTATTCAGCCCCAAATTGTAATAGAAAAAGGTTGAACTCGGTAGGCTGAACAGATTATGGGTACAACCATATAATGGAATATTATACAGCTCTAAAAAGGGGACATACTCCATATTCTGATATGGAAAGGGCCACAAGATATATTTTTCAGTGAGTAAATCCTGATGCAAAACAATGTGTATAGTATATCACTTTTTATTTTAAAAATAAGCAGGAAGAATGGGAAAATACATTAACATTTGTTTATTTGGGCATAAATAGGTTCTGAAGATGAATAAAAGTGATCACAGGGAGGGAGCACCGAGTGGAACAGACACAGATGTGGGAATTAGATTGTTTTTTGTTTATCTTGGTCGCACCGCGTAGCTTGTGGGATCTTAATTCTCTGGCCAGGGATTGAACCCAGGCCCACAGCAATGAAAGGGCCAAGTCCTAACCACTGGACTGCCAGGGAATTCCCTGACAACTTTTTAAAATGTCAATTTAGGGACTTCCCTGGTGGTCCAGTGGGTAAGACTACGTGCTCCCAATGCAGGGGCCCAGGTTCAATACCTGGTAGGGGAACTAGATCCTGCACGCATGCCGCAACTAAGACCCGGCACAGCCAAAATAAATAAATAAATAAATATTAATAAATATTTTAAATAATGCCAATTTAGTTGCTCATTAGCTATCAGCCTTAAATTCATCATATCTATTCATTTCAGCACTGTTCATAATAGTCTTCAATCAAAAGAATTTTGAAAACAACCTGAGTGAATTTTATGTAAGGATACAAGAAAACATAACACCAATGAAAATATTTAATTATATGAAAATTTTAAAATTTCTGCACTTCAAAAGAAATAAAGGCAAACAAACTTGGGATTTATTATCTTTAATATCCAATTCACACAAAAGGAAACTCTTAAAACTACTCAATAAATAATGAGCAATGAATATGAATAGGCTAGCCAGAAATGAAGAAAACACATAAAAATATTAAACTTGGAAGTCATCGTTAGCTTCTCCTCTGCTACACCCCCAAACCCAATATATTGCAAGGTAGTGTCAATTTTACCGCCTAAGCATCATCGCCGTTGTCACTGTCATTACCCTAGGCCAAGTCACAATTTTCTCTCATTAAGGCCAGTGCAATACCCACTAAGTGGCTTCCCTGCACATTCTTTAGCTCCCTGTCATTTCATTCTCTACATAGAGAGATCATTTTTTTAAAACTAAAAATATCTCAAATACACACACTCTTCACTAACCTCACATTTTAAAGATAAAAAATCCTTTAAGCCTCCTTCCCAATCCCAGGCCTTTAAACAATGATGTTTCCCCCACCACCCAAACCCCATTCTCACTCTTCAGCTCTCACCTGAAAGCTACTTTCTCAGGGAGATTTCCCAGACTAGGCCAGGACCCCCATATAAATTCGTAAAATACTCATGCAGCTCCTCCATGGCACTTAGCACGGGTGTAATTCTAATTCACTGTACGAAAAGTTGGAGGGGGTAAGGACTGTCTCTCCCAGTGACTCCACCAGGGCAGGGCTGTCCTGTGAACCATCATATCCCCAGGACCTAGCACAGCACCTGACATTTGTTGAATAAATGAATGAGCATCGCTGACAATAAAAAATATGGACCTTACAACAACTAGATACAAATCTAGCCTATAAAATTGGTAAAAGTAAAAGGGAAAGCCAATGTCCATTTGTCATTAGCAGGTGTGCAGAGCCCTTCTCTGGTTTCTAAAAATTAGAATAAAAAACATATAACATAAAACTTATCGCCTTAATTAACCATTTTTAAGTATATAGTTCAGTACCATTAAGTATATTCACATTATTGTGCAACATATCTTGAAAATTTTCATCTTGCAACACAAACTCTATACCCATTAAGCAACAAACCCTCATTTCTCCCTCCCTCTGCCCCTCACAGCCACCATTCTACTTTCCGTTTCTATGAATTTACTTTAGATAGCTCATGTAGGTGGAATCGTACAATATTTGTCTTTTTGTGACTGACTTATTCCACCTTTAGTATAATGTTGTCAAGATTCCTCCATGTTGTAGCATGTGACAGGATTTCCTTCTTGTGAAGGCTGAATAGTATTTCATCGCATGTATGTACCACATTTTGTTCATCCATTCCTTCATCAATGAACATTTGTGTTACTCCTACCTCTTGGTTATTGTAATAACGCTGCTGTAAATATGGGTGTGCAAATATTTCTTTGAGACCCTGATTTCAATTCTTTTGGATATATTCCCAGAAGTAGCATTGTTGAGTATCTTTTTTCTTTTTTTTTTAAGGTGAAATTCACATACCATCAAAGTGAACCATTTCATTTAACTATTTCAAAATAAACAATTCAGTGGCATTTAGAATGTCCACGACACTGTGCCACCACCATCTCTATCTAGTTCCACAACATTTTTATCACTTCGAAAAGAAAGGTCATGTTCGTTAAGCAGTTGCTCCCCATTCTCTCCTCCCTCAGCCCCTAGCAACCAACAATCTTCTTTCTGTCTCTATGGATCTACCTATTCTAGATATTTCCTATAAATGGAACAACACAGTATATGATCTTTGGTGTCTGGTTTCTTTTACTCAGCATAATGTTTTCAAGGTCGATCCACATTGTAGCTTGTATCAATACATCATTTGTTTTAATGGATGAATACTATTCAACTATATGCATATGCCATACCTTGATTAAACCATTCAAATGTTCATGGCCACTTGGGTTGTTTTCATCTTTTGGCTATTGTGAATAGTGCTGCTATGATCTCCCACCTTTTTGATGGGCATGTAAACTGGTATTGAGCAGACTGACCACCGAGCCTGCTGGGCCCACATCCAGAGATGGAATCTGGCAGGGACACTCCACCATGGCACATGGGCTGAGACTGACCAATCAGTGCCTCTGCCATTAGTGGTTAAATATTTTGAATAATTACAAGCAGATTACCATAAAGTGAACACAGGGGGCATATTCTTGCTTCTCTTAAACCTACAAAGCCTGCAGTAAAAATTCAACCTAGAGAGGCATGATGACTGTTAGTTGAGCCAATCATATTGTTTCTATGGGGAAAGTGAATTGAAAATGTGAAGGGAAGTCGATAAACTGGCAATGTGAGCAGAGGAGGAAATAGATGAGTTGTTAATGGCAGATCTCTAGGGCAGAGCTTCCTGGGCTGCAACTGCCGATGGGTGACAAGGTGACAAGCTGGTCCCCGGAGCTCCCCTACATCCTGAATGACCTCAGCTGCAGCCTATGTGGTTCAGCCAGTTCTTGTTCATTCTGTGATGTTACATGAGGTCTGGCTTTATGGCTTGGATTCCTGCCCTGAATATTTCTACAGTTGTCATTCCTACGAACTTCCCAATGACTGAGGTAACTTGAGTGATTCCTTGCATCCAAATATGCCTCAGGAAAACACCTCTGAAAAGAAGTTAGATTGTAGATATCTAGAGCTTTATAATCAGTCCTACTCTTTGATTCTGTCTGGAACCGCAAACTAAGGCAATAATCCCAAAGTCAGGAAAAGCCATGTGCACAAAAAAGTTAATCTCAATTTTAGTTTAATGCAAGAAATTGGAAATGTGTGTCCAATTTAAGAGAATGTGGAAAAGGAAAAAAAAAAAGAGAGAGAAGTATTCTAATTTTATTTATTTTTAATTTTAAATTAGATTAAAAACTTTAATTAATCTAATTAATACTTTATTCAGAATTATATATAATTATGTTAACATTGACATATCGTTATGTTATAATCCTAATTGGAAAAAAGCAAGAAATATATATTCATGTGAAAAATATTCATAGAAAGAAATGGTACAATAGGAATAGTGATTCCTAGTCATACTGAGTGAAAGACACAGAAAAACAAATATCATATGATATCGCTAGAAGGATAAATTGGGAGATTTGGATTGACATATACACATATATACTACTATATATAAAACAGATAACTAATAAGAACCTGCTGTGTAGCACAGGGAACTCTACTCAGCACTCTGTAATGGTCTATATGGGAAAAGAATCTAAAAAAAAAGAGTGGATATATGTATATGTATAACTGATTCACTTTGCTGTACACCTGAAACTAACACAACATTATAAATCAACTATACTCCGATAAAAAATTTTTTTTAAAAAAAAATAGTGATTATCTTTGGGTGATTTTTTTCCCCTGCATCTAAAACTTTCTAATGAAATGTGCACGTGTTGTTTTTATAATGGAAAAATGCTTAAAAAAAAAAAGCAGAATACAACATGGCTTTAGAAAAAAATAATCATCCTAAAGTGATACTTACTTATTAGGAAAGAGGGAGGGACAAAGCTTTGAGTGTGAGTAGAAAACTCAGAGAAAAAGATCTTGAAGATTGAAAGGATTTGGTCTCCAACATATTCCTCGAGAAACCAGACGGGACTTGGCTTTCCTAGAAGGTTCAGGATACTGCCTTTTGTGGCAAGGACAAAGAAAGGTTGGGGTAGCTAAGACACTACAAGACTCTCTGACAAGTCTAAGCCCTTCAGGGCCGAGAAGGGCCAAGACACAGAGCTTATTAGAGAAAGCTTGGGCCAGATGGCGGTTCCAAATGGGCAGACTTGTCATTTTTCCATGTGGGTCAGAAGCATATGCCCATGATGCAGCAGAGTAGCGAGACTACAAGAATGGCAGGCTATGGAAACTATTTGAACATTTGTTTCATATGAATTTTATTGACTCTTCAAACATGCTAGTAAAGAGTACCCCTCAGCTGCTGAGTCAGCATTTGTAGTTTGTACAATGGCAGGACGGGCCAAAAGCTGAGGCTTGTGGCCTGTTTTTAAAATAAAGTGTCTTGAAACAGTTTAAAAAGACAAAAAAAAAAATTTCAGGGAGAGATCTGGTGGTTAATTAATTCATTAAACACATACTCATTGAGTGTTTACTATGTGCTAGGCACTATTGTGAGCCTTAGGGAAAAAAATGTCCTGTGCCCGTGGTGCACATATTCTGTGGTGGAGGATTACAAGGTGGGGAGAAGGGGGACACAATAAATAAGAAGAACAAGTAAATTATACAGGATGTTAGACAGCTGTGGCGAAAATAAAACAGTGGGAGGAGTTAAGGAGAGTCAGTTGTCAGATTCTTAAGAGTTTAAATAAGGTGAATCACGAAAGGTAGCACAGGGACATATAAGCAAAGATGTGAAGAAGATGAGAATACACCTCAAGGAAAGCATTCTGGGCAAAGGGAGCAGCAAACACAAAAGGCAGGATTGTATGTGGCCTGGTCAAGGAACAGCAAGGAGGTCAGGGTGGCTCGGAATAGAGTGACCAAAGGGAGGGTAGTGAGGGTGGGTCAGGTCACATAGAGTCTTTTTTAACAGCTTTATTGGAGTATCATTGCTTTACAATGGTGTGTTAGTTTCTGCTGTATAACAAAGTGAATCAGCTATACGTATACATACATCCCCATATCTCCTCCCTCTTGCGTCTCCCTCCCGCCCTCCCTATCCCACCCCTCTAGGTGGTCACAAAGCACCGAGCTGATCTCCCTGTGCTATGCGGCTGCTTCCCACTGGCTATCTGTTTTACATTTGGTGGTGTATCTACGTCAATGCTACTCTCTCACTTCGTCCCAGCTTACACTTCTCCCCACCCTGTGTCCTCAAGTCCATTCTCTATTTCTGTGTCTTTATTCCTGTCCTGCCCCTAGGTTCTTCAGAACCACTTTTTTTATTGGTAATGAGGTGGATGGCCCTAGAGTCTATCATACAGAGTGAAGTAAGTCAGAAAGAGAAAAACAAATACTGTATGCTAACACATAGAGTCTTAAAGCCCGTTGTAAAGAGAACAAAGGGGACAAATGCACCAGCAAATGCTGACTAGCTGTGGAAGCTGATAAAGGGAGACGTGGCAAAGATCACCCTTAAGAGTGATTGGGGCTAGGGGGTGTCATTAGTGAGATAAGAAACACAAGACGAGGAATATATTTGTGCCAGGGAGGAAATGAGAGGAGACAAAGGGGAGAAATCATTAGTTTGTTTGGATGGTAGTTCTTTTGGGGTGCAGATGGGGCCCCAGAAGTTAGAGATGGTACCTCAGGAAACAGGTCAGGATGGAGATGCAATTGGTGAATTACCAGCAGATAAAGCGGTGCTCGAATTATGGAATGAAGGAGTGGATGACCAATAGCAAAGGCTAATAAATGGCTGCTGAAACAGCCTAGTGAAACTGCTCAGGAAGTGTGTTGGTTAGGTTCTTTTGCCATGCAAGGAACAGATGAGTGACCTCGGACACTGACGTTAGAGCAAAGCTGCACAGGAAGCTAGAAAACATTATTAAATAACAGCAGGACTCAGGGAGCCTGAAAGTTCATGAGGATACACTGTATTTCTTGATCAGGCTACTTGTTCATGTGCCCAGCCCAGGCATCCTTATTGCCACTGAGCTACTCTCTGTCGCTGCTTCTACTGTTCCTGATATAGTATCTCTCTGTCCTGCTCCCTCTCCTGCCCTTGCACTGCTCCCTCTCCTGCCTTGTCCACATTCCTCAGGAGAAATGATCTAATTCATGTGGCTGGTTATCACCCATTACAGAGAACATCTGGTTAATGCTCTTGAGCCTGGGTAGCTCCCAGGTCAACTCATAGATGCTGCCTCTGGATCGGGTGCCCGTCACTTGTCCGGTCAGCTGTGGCCAAGAAATACATGGTACCAGGCGTGGAAAGAATAATTAGTGAGTCACCAGATGGGGGCTGTACCATGGCAGGTGCTCTGAGGCTTCCCATGAGTACCAAAACTAGAAGTATACGGCATCAAGAAGGCCAGAAGAGGAGAGAGTCTTAAGCAGACAATGTTTACAAGTATCAAATGTAGCAGAAAAATGTAATAATTAATAGTAATAATAATAATAATAGCATCTATCACTCTGAATGCTTACTGTGTATCAAATGCTATATACTAAGTGCTCTATATAATTATCCCCCTTAATTTTTACAATGGCCCTGTGACATAGGTATCCTAGTGCCGTTTTGAAGAAAGTGAGGTCCAGATAAATTAAGTAACTTGCCCATCACGTCTGGTAAGTAGCAAAGCTGAAATTTAAAGCAAAGTCTGTCAATATCCAGAGATCAATTTATTGATTTATTCGCCAACATAATATATTGAGTGTATATTTTGCACCATACATTGTCCTAGGCACTCTCTTGGAGCTTGCATTCACGAGAGGAAGCCAGTCCCTAAATAGGTAAACAAATAATATAATTTAAAATAACAATAAAAGGCCACATGAAATAAAACAAGATAATAGACTATGAATTGATTGAAGATGGGAGCAGGGCACTGTTCTAGATAGGATGGGCAGAGGAAGCTCCCCTTGAGGAGGTGACATCTGAGAGAAGACTTGAGTGATGATGAGAAGGAACCAGCCATACAATGATCTGGGGGAAACACTCCAGGCAGGAATGACCCTTGCGTTCAAAAAACAAAATTAGGCCCGAGTGAGGGGAGAGAGGGAGAACTTAGAAAGACAGGCAGGAGGTAGATCCAGTAGGTCTTAAAGAAGCCTGGCTTCTAGTCTAATCATACAGGGAAATAACTGGAGAGTTTTAATCAAGGAAGCGATAGCATGGTTTAAGTTTTTAGAAGACCAGTTTGGTACCATGTGAGAAACAGAGGGAAGAATCAAGCAGAGAAGTCTAGGTAAGGGATGACAGTGGCTGGGATGAGGTAGCCTTGGAGAGAATGGGGAGTGGTTGGAGCGCTGACATCACTTGCAGACTGATTAGCTACGGAGGATGAGAAAAAGAGAGGACTCAGGAATTGTTTATTTTAATAAGAGTGATGATAGTATTGCGAATACATACAAAAATGCCTTTATGTTTTAGAGAGGCAAACTGAAAAATTTGAGTTAAATGTCATGATGACTGCACCTCACTTTAAAATACTACATCACAGGGCTTCCCTGGTGGCGCAGTGGTTGAGAGTCCGCCTGCCGATGCAGGGGACACGGGTTTGTGCCCCGGTCCGGGAGGATCCCACATGCCGCGGAGCGGCTGGGCCCGTGAGCCATGGCCGCTGAGCCAGCGCTTCCGGAGCCTGCGCGTCCGGAGCCTGTGCTCCGCAACGGGAGAGGCCACAACAGTGAGAGGCCCGCGTACCCGCAAAAACAAACAAAACAAAACAAAACAAAGCGGCTGCACCATTTTGCATTCCCACCAGCAGTGAGTGCGAGTTTCTTTGCTCCACGTCCTCACCAGCATATGGTGTTGTCAGTGTTTTGGATTTTAGCCACTCTAACAGGTAAGTGGTGGTATATCTTGTCTTAGTTTGCAATTTCCTAATGACATATGATGTTAAACATCTTTTCCTGTCGGTGTTTGACATCTGTATATCTTCTCTGGTGAGGTTTCTGTTCAGATCTTTTGTGCACTTTTTAATTGGGTTGTTTGTTTTCTTATTTTGCATTTTAAGAGGGTTGGGGTTTTTTTGTATAATTTTGACACAAGTCCTTTATCAGATATGTGTTTTGCAAATATTTTTTCTCAGTGTGTCTTGTTTTTTCATTCTTTTAACATTTATTTGATATACTAAGAGCCTCAAAAATTGCAAGTGGCTCAGGCCTTTCTTGACTTCTGAGGAAGTACAGATGAGGTAGCTTATCCAGATAAGAATTTCTGGACCTGTTTGGCCATGAGATGTGAGGGGCTCTGAGCCGCTCAGACCAGTAGTCACCAGTGAACAAGTAAGAAAAAAGAAACAGTCATATTGTCCTGCCATGTGCCACCCACAAGGCACTCCACGTACCTTATTCCACAATTACTTTATGAAGTAGATCAGATCACTTAGATGGAAAGTAACCCATCCATCTGTCAAGGATCAAACAGGTTAAACAAACTGTCCAGGGCCTCACATTTATCAAAGGCAAAATTGGGATTCAACAACAGGACACCACAAGGCCAGATGGAAGCTAACCTGTCTCAGGGCAGGTCTCATGAGGGATGGACAGCAGAGCAAACAACTGCACCCGAGGGTGCTGAAGTTTGAGGCTCATCCCATCTCAGAGGGAAGAGGGGAACTGCTCACAGTAAGATGGATCCAGAGTGTCTGTTTGGTTTGAAGCAGGATCTCAATGAGCAGCAGGGGATATGGAGAATAGGGTCTAATCCTCAAAGGAGAAGAAACGCAAAAATGAACAGAGAATTAAGGCTCCAGACCAGCAGACCAGGGAGAGCACAAGGCTGCAAACAGAGCCCAGATGAAGAAAGTCCAGCTCAGGCTATGCACTCAGAGCAACATGAGGGCATTACCAAGGGTCTACAGGGAGTAGTGAGGGTACAAGAATGGCCTGGCCATCATAACCGCCGCTCCCACGCCCCCCGGTGGGTGAGTCTGGGCCTGTCCGGTCAGGGACAAGCTCAGGGTCTGCACATGTTTAAGGTTTCAAGTTAAATGTCCTCAGAGCCTGCCATTGAGGGGAGAGGTAAGAAAGCTCCAAGGAAGGCAGAGACCCCACGTGAAGCTCAAACCGTAGACTTGGGGAAGAAAATGGAGAGTCCAGTTATCAGAAGGGAGGACCTCAGGGCAAGTTGATGCTTGTTTTCAGTGCTGAGCTGGGGATCCTGAAATGCCTGTGACCTCAGGTTTCATCCCAGGGATGAGCACAGGGCTGAGCCTAGAGGTGGAGCCAGGTGAGCCTAACTATCGAAACAGGCCGACAGAGCACACCTGTGGGAGACTGGCAGCAGGGACACTGCAGGAGGAAGACTTGGGCAACAGACCCTACAGACCAATCACATCCTACAAACTGCAAGCCCAACTCCTTCAGGACGCAAGTCCTGAAAAGCACTATATAAACAGAAAGTTTGTCAGTTGACTGATACTTAAAGAGACCTAGGGGGATTTGTTGTTTAAAGGAAATGATATAGTGAATGCTTTTTGTAATGTGAATTATTACCTCCTAATTATTATTGTTGTTGCTATTTTTGAAAGTCTGGTTTTAATCCATTGATTTTCTTAAATAGAATATCCTTTTAATCTGGTCTCCTTCTATCAGATAGATAGAGATAGAGATAGAGATAGAGATAGAGATAGAGATATATAGATATAGATCTGACATTTCCAAAAAAGAAATAAATGCTACTAATACATCTTAATTTAGCAAGGTTTAAATTTTTTTTTAATGTTTATTTATTTATCTATTTATTTTTGGCTGCTTTGGGTCTTCGTTGCTGTGCACGCGGGCTTTCTCTAGTTGCGGCGAGCGGGGGCTACCCCTTGCTGCGGTGTGCAGGCCTCTCACTGTGGTGGCCTCTCCCGCTGTGGAGCACAGGCTCCAGGCATGCAGGCTCCAGCAACTGCGGCACGTAGGCTCAGTAGTTGTGGCTTGCAGGCTCTAGAGCGCAGGCTCAGTAGTTGCAGCACATGGGCTCAGTCACTCCACAGCATGTGGGATCCCCCTGGACCAGGGATCGAACCCGTGTCCCTTGCATTGGCAGGTGGATTCTCAACCACTGTGCCATGAGGGCAGTCCCAGGTTTAAAGTTTAATCATTACCATATATTCATTAAACTAAAAAATATAGTCTAAACCAGAATTTCCCAAACCTGACTATACACAGAATTAAACTGGGAGTGTTAAAAACACAGATCCCTGGGTCCCACCTCTTGAGCTTCTGAGTCAACAGGAAACATACGAAGGCTCAGGGTCTCCAGATGGGAGCTTGTGGCTTAGAACCTTTTGTGCAGCCATGGAGATTGAGCACACGGAGGTTAACACAGAGACAATCTTATCGTTCCTGTCCCAGGCCGCCCCTCAGCCAGTGCCCAGGGGACAGATTTCCAGCTTACACTGAATGCAGTGATCAATGTGGTCGGGGAGAGGTTGGCTACTGGCCTAATAAAATCGTCTCCAGAACCGAGGGCGGGCAGCTGCTGTGCAGCCCAACGTGGAGGCAGGCCCTGGTCACAGTAGGTCCCTCAGCCCCTGGAGAAGGCCTCTAATACGAGATGCCTATGTTACCTAAAAATTATTAGGGGAAAACTGAATGTGCCCTGTGGTAAGCAGAACAATGCCTCCACCCCCAATGATGTCCAAGTCCTACTCCCTGAAACTGTGGATGTGTCAGCTTACATGGCACAAATAGATGGTTGTTAATCAGCTGACCTTGAGATGGGGAGATTATCCTGATTATCTGGGGGTGGGGCCCGATGTAATCACAAGAGTTCTTAAAAATGGAAAAGGGAGGTAGGAGAGAGCCAGAGAGATAACTGCGTGAGGACTCCACATTGCTGGAGAAATGGGACCACAAGCTACAGAATGTGCATGGCCTCTGGAAGCTGGAAAAGGTAAGAAACAGAGCCAGAAAGGATCACAGCATGGCTGACGCCTTGATGTTAGCCCAGGGAGACCTGTGTCAGACTTTGACCTCCACAACTGTAAGATAATAAATTTGTGTTGTTTTGAGCCACTAAATCTGGGCTTTAAACAACACAAATTTTTTTGACAGCAAGAATATGAAACTAATACAATACCCATGACCAAGTTCTTAATTTTGTTTTTCTTTAGAATGCAAGAAAAGGAAAACTAGAACTTAAAATGTGACAGCCTGTCACTTCTTTGGATTGCAAGGCCCTGCAACCATCTCTGGTATTTTCCTTTTCTTTTCTTTGAAGAGACAAAGAAGATTCTATATCTAAGACAACCAGGCTCATTTATTGGGCCAAGTTTTTAGTATAGTATGATAGGATTGCTGGAAGACCCAGGATCCATATTTAAAAAATCTCCCTCCGTGTCTCTAAGTAGGCAGCCAGGTTTGCAAACCACTGGTCTAAAATTTAAATTCTAAACCCCATAATTAGGAGTTGCCACATGCCTAGAGAATGCGTACAGTGGATTATTATTAACCTTGGAGAGCATGACAATGTGGTGTCCACAGAGACTAAGCCTGGTGATGTAACGTTTCATCAATGACCTGAATAATGAAATGGTGAGCTCATTAAATGTGAATGTGGTACCAAAATGGAAAGCAGGCAGAGGAGGGCATTAATTAATTAATGAGGGTTGTTAAGATGGAGAGCACACTGATTCAAAGGACAGGTGACAGCAGGGTGAGGAAATGCTGGAGGAGTTGCTAGGAACGGAATGAAGTTCAATGAAGGCAAACAGAATAATACACATTCTGTAGAAGGGAAGGAAATAGCACAATAACAGGCGGGGTGGGAGCAGACTGTAAAATCAGAGAAGGATCCTGCAGTAAGGCTGGGATGGGGGTGCTGGGAGGCTGTGCAGGAAGGCCACCTGGCTTGGGCCTCACATTCACATGGATCCTGAAATTTAGAATTCCTACATCATTTTGGTATGTGATGAAGGCGTTCATTTCTTAATGTAAAGCTCACCACAGTTTTCTAATCCCAATTTTTTGCAACTTTTCCTTTCTTAATGTATTGGGAGCCTCAAAAAATGAAAGTGGCCTAGATGTCTCAGCTTTAAGAGTCCTGACTAGAGATCATGGTGGATCACATATTCACTACTGCAATCATAGGTGTGCAGCCATAGTGTATTTTTAGAAGGATTCACAAGGAGCAGTGAGGGTCTCTGTGAGGAAATGAGATTTACTTTAATTTTTCCTAAAGAAAGTATTAATAGGTACTTTTTTGATTTTCTGTTTCTTCCCCCCAGAGTTATACATGTGTATAATCTAAAATGTCATATAGTTCTACAAGGCTTGCTGTGAAAAACAGAAATCCCCTAGCTCCTCCTCACGATTTTCCACCCTTTCACTTATTTTAGATGATTCTTCTGGCATCCACCCCCATGTCCCTACAAATTTATTTATCTATTTATTTATTTGGCTGCGTGTGGGCTTTCTCTAGTTGCAGGGAGTCGGGGCTTCTATTGTTGCAGAGTACGGGCTCCAGGCACGCAGGCTTCAGTAGTTGTGGCACGCGGGTTCAGTAGTTGTGGCTCACGGGCTTAGATGCTCCACGGCATGTGGGATCTTCCCGGACCAGGGCTCGAACCTGTGTCCCCTGCATTGGCAGGCGGATTCTTAACCACAGCGCCACCGGGGAAGTCCACCACAAGGTCTCTAAATTAACATATTTGAAATACTCTTCCTTGCTCTTTCAGTGTTGGCCATTATCTGAGTTGTCCCCACCATATAGGAAGATAAGGATTTGGTGTCTTCCCCCTGGTTTCCCCCACCATACATGCTCCTGCTTCCCCATCCACCCCGCTGCCGACGCATTTACGCTGTGATCCCGGTGAGGTGAATATTCAGTGTGTGTGTTACTGTGGCTACAGACACTATTCACGGCTGAAGTATAGTAAATTATGATATCGCTTCCTTTCCTGCGCACCTTTTTTTGTTCCTGGAACTAGTAATTGTTTTGCTTTTTCTTTGCTTCATTGTGTATGTATGTATGTATTTATTTTTATTTTTAATTTTTTTGGCTGTGCCACAAAGCTGGTGGGATCTTAGTTCCCTGACCAGGGATGGAACCTGGGCCCACGGCAGTGAAAGTGCTGAGTCCTAACCACTGGACTGCCAGGGAATTCCCTTTCGATGTATTTATATTTGCCATTTGTCTATGTCTGGTCTCAAGGCATTCTGAATCTTCAGGTATTCTAATAATTTCACCAGTCTCCCAAAAAGTCTTTCCCAAAGCCTCCTAAAATGCTGCAGCCTGGACCTGAGAGAGAGCTGTCATCTTGGGCCCTCCCTTCTCTGGCATCCCAGGGATGCTTCCCTCCTGGGTAAATTCTGTGCCCTCTTCCTTTATTCGCTTCATGTTTTGACATTTGTTCTGGAGAATTCCTGAGGCAAGGGCACAGGATATGAATTTTTGGGAATTTGTATGTCTGAAAGGTTTTTAATCTTGACACTTGATAGTTTGGGTTGGGTACATATAGAATTCTAAATTGGAAATCATTTTCTTTGAAAACTTTGAAGACTATTGCCATCTGTCCTTCAGGGTTGCTGCTGAGGAGTATGAACTGGTTCTGAGGCATCATCCTTTACATAGGACATATTTTTTCCTCTTCTTTGGAAGCTTGTGGCATCTCTTCTTTGTCCTCATTGTTTTGAGATTTCACATTGGTGTACTTTGGTTTGAGTCTATTTTCAATCCTTGTGTGGGCATTTGGTGGCCCTTTCATTCTAGAAATGCATGCTCCTCTGTTTCAGGAAATATTTTTGAATTATGTTTTACTGACTTCCTCTCTTCTGGTTCTCTATTCTCACTTTTTGGATATCTGTTTTCGTATATTACATCTCCTGTTCTGAATTCTCATTTTTCTTATCTTTCATTTGTCCATTTCTTTTTCTTTTGCTCTAACTGTAGGGGAATTTACTCTTCTTTATTTTCTTTATTTATTGAATTTTTGTTTATATTACCCTATTTCTAATTTCCAAGAAGTCTTATTTGTTCCCTGAATGCTCCTTTTTCTAAGGTCATACTCTTATTTGATGGTTATATATCTTAGCTCTGAGGATATTAATTAGAGGATATTTGACGTTTTCTTCAACCTGCACGATCTCTCTTTTCTCCAAGTTGCCTTTTTCTATTCATTTTGGTCTTTGTATTTCATGTAAGAGGCTTCCTCAATCTCTGGTAAATGTGGATTGTCTGCTCCTATTTAAGAATGGGGAGCTGAAAAGCTGAATGGAAAGCCTGAACCTGTAGGGGCTTATTGACCAGAAGCTCCACTGCATGTTCTGGCTGGACTGTTTGGCTGGAGAATGCCCACATCAGTACCTTTAAGTTTTTCCTCTTGGGGAGACCAAATTCCCCAGAGAGGACTCTTCCAGGCTCATGCCCAAAGGATACAATTCTGGCTGCAGGCATTGTGGGAGCACAGTGGGGAAAGAGCTGTGGGTCTCCATCTTTTCATTTAACCCCTTTGTTTTTGCTACAGCACCCAGTCCTCAACTCTGCCTGGTGTCCTCCAATCTACAGACCTCTGTTCTAGTCTCCCTGCAGTGGGGAAAGGGGCACTGGCCAGGCTGTGCAGAGAGGGGAGTAGATCTAGGAGTCTAACTGCTTCCTAAATGAACTTTGAACCACTGCTTCTGGTTTTAGCATGCCCCAGCCTCTTTTCCAGAGGTATCTGGTGCAGCCTATTCCTGAGCCTTTGGGGAATTCTGGTTGGTTTCTCAAATTTTTCCACTGCTGGCTTTGGATTCAGTTTTCCTCTGTCTGCTCTGTCATTGGCCACAGTTCTTACTTTCCAGCTTTTGAAATTTTGTTGCTATGGGGAGTTAAAAATTTTTTTGATGCTATTATTTCTTCCCTTTAAAAAAATTCAGCCCCAGAGGGCATCTGCACACCAGCATCCTGGGCGCAGGAGCCGCAGGGTTATTAAAGGTGGAGTGCGGGGAGGGCACAAGGCAGGAGGCGGCCGCTGTTACAGCGTGGGCATGGTCACGTGGCCATTGGTCACCGCTGCCGCCACCCCCTCCCACCCTGTTCTCTCTCTGGTCAGCTTGGGCCGGCCGGCACCACGAGCACCTGGCAGAGACTGAAGGAGACAAAGAGAAGGGGAAGAGGACGATTCAGGGAGTAGGAGCTGGGGAGCCCCCTGCACCACAGCTGTGTGGCTGCCAGGGTCTTGGTGCTCTGGCCGGGTGTCAGGACTGTGCCTCTGAGGCACGAGAGCTGAGTTCAGGACATTGGTCCACCAGAGACCTCCTGGCTCCACGTAATAAACGGCGGAAGCTCTCCCAGAGATCTCCATCTCAACACTAAGACCCAGCTCCACTCAACGACCAGCAAGCTACAGTGCTGGACGCCCTATGCCAAACAACTAGCAACACAGGAACACAGCCCCACCCATTAGCAGAGAGGCTGCCTAAAATCGTACTAAAGTCACAGACACCCCAAAACACACCACCAGATGTGGTCCTGTCCACCAGAAAGACAAGATCCAGCCTCATCCACCAGAACACAGTCACCAGTCCGCTCCACCAGGAAGCGTACACAACCCACTGAACCAACCTTAGCCACTGGGGGCAGACACCTAAAACAACGGGAACTACGAACCTGCAGCCTGCGAAAAGGAGACCCCAAACACAGTAAGATAAGCAAAATAAGAAGACAGAGAAACACACAGATGAAGGAGCAAGGTAAAAACCCACCAGAGCAAACAAATGAAGAGGAAACAGGCAGTCTACCTGAAAAAGAATTCAGAGTAATGATAGGAAAGATGATCCAAATCTTGGAAATAGAATGGAGAAAATATAAGAAATGTTTAACAACGGCCTAGAAGAAATAAAGAGCAAACAAACAATGATGAACAACACAATAAATGAAATTAAACACTCTCTAGAAGGAATCAATAGCAGAATAACTGAGGCAGAAGAATGGATAAGTGACCTGGAAGATAAAATAGTGGAAATAACTACTGCAAAGCAGAATAAAGAAAAAAGAATGAAAAGAATTGAGGGCAGTCTCAGAGACCTCTGGGACAACATTAAACGCACCAACATTCAAATTATAGCGGTCCAAGAAGAAGAAGAGAAAAAGAAAGGGACTGAGAAAATATTTGAAGGGATTATAGTTGAAAACTTCCCTAATATGGGAAAGGAAGTAGTCAATCAACTCCAGGAAGCACAGACAGTCCCATACAGGATAAACTCAAGGAGAAACATGCCAAGACACATACTAATCAAACTATGAAAAATTAAATAGAAAAATATTAAAAGCAGCAAGGGAAAAATAACATGCAAGGGAATCCCCATAAGGTTAACAGCTGATCTTTCAGCAGAAACTCTGCAAGCCAGAATGAGTGGCAGGACACATTTAAAGTGACGAAAAGGAAAAACCTACAGCCAAGATTACTCTACCCGGCAAGGATCTCATTCAGATTCGACAGAGAAATTAAAAATCTTTACAGATAAGCAAAAGCTAAGAGAATTCAGCACCACCAAACCAGCTTTACAACAAATGTTGAAGGAAATTCTCTAGGCAGGAAACACATGACAAGGAAAAGACCTACAATAACAAACCCAAAACAATTAAGAAAGAGGTAATAGGGACCCACATATCAATAACTACCTTAAAGGTAAATGGATAAAATACTCCAAGCAAAAGACACAGAATGGCTGAATGGATACAGAAACAAGACCCATACATATGCTGTCTACAAGAGACCCACTTCAGACCTAGGGACACATACAGACTGAAAGTGAGGGGATGCAAAAAGATATTCCATGCAAATGGAAATCAAAAGAAAGCTGGAGTAGCAATTCTCATATCAGACAAAATAGACTTTAAGATAAAGAAAATTATAAGAGAGGAAAAAGGACACTACGTAATGATCAAGGGATCAATCCAAGAAGAAGATATAACAATTGAAAGTATTTATACACCCAACATAGGAGCACCTCAATACATAAGGCACATGCTAACAGCCATAAAAGGGGAAATCGACAGTAACACAATCATAGTAGGGCATTTTAACACCCCATTTTCACCAATGGACAGATCATCCAAAATGAAAATAAATAAGGGAACACAGCCTTTAAATGATACATTGAACTAGATGTACTTAATTGATATTCATAGGACATACCATCCAAAAACAACAGAATACACTTTCTTCTCAACTGCTCATGGAACATTCTCCAGGATAGATCATATCTTGGGTCATAAATCAAGCCTTGGCAAATTTAAAAAAATTGAAATCGTATCAAGTATCTTTTTCGACCACAACATTATGAGCCTAGGTATCAATTACAGGAAAAAAAACTGTAAAAAATACAAACACATGGAGGCTAAACACTACACTACTAAATAACCAAGAGATCCCTGAAGAAATCAAAGAGGAAATCGGATAATACCTAGAAACAAATGACAATGAAAACACGATGACCCAAAACCTATATAGCAATACAGTCCTACCTCAAGAAACATCTCAAATAAACAACCTAATCTTACACCTAAAGCAATTAGAGAAAGAAGAACAAAAAAACCCCAGAGTAAGCAGAAGGAAAGAAATCATAAAGATCAGATCGGAAATAAATGAAAAAGAAATGAAGGAAACAATAGCAAAGATCAATAAAACTAAAAGCTTCTTCTTTGAGAAGATAAACAAAATTGATGAACTATTAGCCAGACTCATCAGGAAAAAAAAGGGAGAAGACTCAAATCAATAGAATCAGAAATGAAAAAGGAGAAGTAACCACTGGCACTGCAGAAATACAAAGGATCATGAGAGATCACTACAAGCAACTATATGCCAATAAAATGGACAACCTGGAAGAAATGCACAAATTCTTAGAAAGGCACAAGCTGCCAAGACTGAATCAGGAAGAAATAGAAAATATGAACAGACCAATCACAAGCACTGATATTAAAACTGTGATTAAAAATCTTCCAACAAACAAAAGCCCAGGACCAGACGGCTTCCCAGGCGAATTCTGTCAAACATTTAGAGAAGAGCTAACACCTATCCTTCTCAAATTCTTCCAAAATATAGCAGAGGGAGGAACACTCCCAAACTCATTCTACAAGGCCATCATCACCCTGATACCAAAACCAGAGAAAGAATCACAAAGAAAGAAAACTACAGCCCAATATCACTGATGAACATAGATGCAAAAATCCTCAAGAAAATACTAGCAAACAGAATCCAACAGCACATTAAAAGGATCAAGTGGGGTTTATCCCAGGAACTCAAGGATTCTTCAATATGTGCAAATGAATCGATGTGATACACCGTATTAACAAACTGAAGAATAAAAACCATATGATAATCTCAGTAGATGTAGAAAAAGCCTTTGACAAAATTCAACACCGATTTATGAAAAAAGCACTCCAGAAAGTAGGCATAGAGGGAACCTAATAAAGGCCATACATGACAAACCCACAGCCAACGTTGCTCTCAATGGTGAAAAACTGAAACCATTTCCTCTAAGATCAGGAACAAGACAAGGTTGTGCACTCTCATCACTATTATTCAACATAGTCGTGGAAGTTTTAGCCACAGCAATCAGAGAAGGAAAAGAAATAAGAGGAAGCCAAATCGGAAAAGAAGAAGTAAAGCTGTCACTGTTTGCAGATGACAGGATACTATACATAGAGAATCCTAAAGATGCTACCAGAAAACTACTATAGCTAATTAATGAATGTGGTAAAGTAGCAGGATACAAAATTAATGCACAGAACTCTCTTGCATTCCTATACACTAACGATGAAAAATCTGAAAGAGAAATTAAGGAAACACTCCCATTTACCATTGCAACAAAAAGAATAAAATACCTAGGAATAAACCTACCTAAGGAGACAAAAAAACCTGTATGCAGAAAACTATAAGACACTGATGAAAGCAGTTAAAGATGATACAAACAGATGGAGAGATATACCATGTTCTTGCACTGGAAGAATCAACATTGTGAAAATGACTATACTACCCAAAGCAATCTACAGATTCAATGCAATCCCTATCAAACTACCAATGACATTTTTCACTGAACTAGAACAAAAAATTTCACAATTTGTATCGAACCACAAAAGACCCTGAAGAGCCAAAGCAATCTTGAGAAAGAAAAATGGAGCTGGAGGAATCAGGCTCCCGGACTTCAGACTATACTACAAAGCTACAGTAATCAAGACAGTATGGTAATGGCACAGAAACAGAAGTATAGATCAATGGAACAGGATAGAAAGCCCAGAGAAAAAGCCACACACATACGGTCACCTTATTTTTGATAAAGGATGCAAGAATAAACTGATTCACTTTGTTATAAAGCAGAAACTAACACACCAATTATACTCCAATAAAGATGTTAAAAAAAAGTGTAAAAAAAGGGAAAGGATTTGAACAACACAAGTAATCAAATTAACCTAATTGACATATATGGAACATTACACTTACCAACTAACTGCCTTATAGATGTTGTTTTCAAAAGCATATGGACACATCAAAATGGACCATATGCTATGCCATAAAGCAAGTCTCAAAAATTTTCAAAGGACTGAAATCATACAAAGTATGTTCTCCAATACAAAGGAATCAAACTAGAAATCAATAACAGGAAGAAAACTAGAAAATCTCCAAATGTTTGGAAATTAAGCAATACATTTTTAAATAGCTTGTAGGTCTAAGAAAAAATGCAGTGAAATTAGAAAATATTTTAAAGTAAATAATAATGAAAATATGACATATCAAAACTTTTGTGATGCAGGGCTTACAGGGAAATTCATAGCTTTAAATATATATTTGAGAAGAAGCAAGATCGAAAATCCACATGATCTAAGCTTCCATCTTAAGAAACTAGAAAAAGAACAGCAAATTAAACCCAAAGGAAATAGAAGGAAGGCTATAATAAAGATAAGAGTAGAAATCTTTGAAATAGAAATAGAAAATAGAAGTAGAAAATAAATATGGAATAAAGGAAGTCTACCAATTCTAAAAGGGACTTGAGGTGCCTACCTTTGTTTCTCAGTTAAGGTTTGTTTTAGTTCTTCTTTTTCTTTTTCTTTTTCTTTTTTTAAATTAATTAATTTATTTATTTTTGGCCACATTGGGTCTGCATTGCTGTGCGCGGGCTTTCTCTGGTTGTGGTGAGCAGGGACTACTCTTTTTTGTGCGCAGGCTTCTCATTGCGATGGCTTCTCTTGTTGCAGAGCACTGACTCTAGGTTCACGGGCTTCAGTAGTTGTGGCACGAGGGCTCAGTAGTTGTGGCTCGTGGACTCTAGAGTGCAGGCTCAGTAGTTGTGGCTCACAGGCTTAGTTGCTCTGTGGCATGTGGGATCTTCCCGGACCAGGGCTTGAACCCACGTCCCCTGTATTGGCAGGCAGATTCTTAACCACTCTGCCACCAGGGAAGTCCAAATTCTTTTTCAATCTGTTTACCTTTTTTTTCCTTTTCTTGTCTAATTGCACTAGCGAGGACTTTCAGTATGTTGTTGAATAGCAGTGATGACAGAGGACTTCCTTGCCTTTTTTCCAATCTTAAAGGAAGTATATAGTTCCTCACAATTAAGTGGGATTTGTTTTTGTTTTTGTTTTTTATTTGTTTGTGGCTGTACCACGCAGCTTGCAAGATCTTAGTTCTTCAACCAGGGATTGAACCCAGGGCCCGGCAGTGAAAGTACCTGGTCCTAACCACTGGAGTGTCAGGGAATTCCCAAGTGGATTGTTAGATATATGATTTTTGGGGATGCTTTTATCAAATTTAGGAAGTTTCTCTCTATTCCTAATTTGCTGAGAGTTTTCATCATAAATAGGTGTTGGATTTTGTTAAATGTTTTTCTGCATCATTGATGTGATCATCTGATTTTTTCTTCTTTAGTCTGTTGATGTGGTGGATTACATTGATTGATTTTTCAAATATTGAACCAGTCTTGCATATCTGGAATAAATCCAACTTGGTTGTGGTATATAATTCTTTTTATACATTGTTGGATTCGATTTGCTTATATTTTGTTGAGAATTTTTGCTTTTATGTCCAGGAGAGATATTGGTCTGTAGCTTTCTTTTTCGGTTTTTTATTCTTTTTTCTTTCTTTTATTCTGTAGTTTTCTTTTTTTAATGTCCTTATCTGGTTTCAGTATTAAGGTAACGCTGGCCTCATAGAACAAGTTAGATAGCAAAGGTTTATTTTTAAAACTTCCCTTGAGAGATGGATGGTGGTGATGATTGCACAACACTATAAATATATTTAACACCACGGAACTTTACACTTAAGAATAGTTAAGACGGCAAATTTTATGTTATGTATATTTTACCACAATAAAAGAAACAAGTCTGTTTTTTAAAGTTCTCTTGAGCTTTGGTTATACTAAGTAGTGGTCTATGTGAGATCTGGAGGGCCTCAGCTGAAGGATCCAGAAAGATCTAGTAGAAAAGGAGCGGAAAACCAGGGAAAGACCCTGGAACCAAGCATTGCAGGGAGTAGCTATGGTTGCTGAAGGTTATATACACAGTAATGAAAATTAAATTCATAATGGAAGACATTATATTGGCCAGAAAAACACCTTACAGACAGTAAATGATGTAGAATTTGAGAAAGGGATGTGTGTGAGTCCTCTTCTTCTGAACAAAGTGTACTCTTTCCTTAATTCTTCTCCTACCTAGATGGCCAAGGATGGGGGCAATGGGTATGTGAAACACTGCCACAATTACATGAAAAGACTCAGCATTTTACATTCAGGGAAAAGGTAAACACACCACATTAAAACCCTATTAATTTCAGTTCCTATAATTCAAAGACACATTATTCCATCCTAGGTTGACAAAGCATACCTTTGTAATGTGGAGACAGAGATTGCTAATCAAGTTAATGGTGTAGGAAAAGTTGTGTTGGAGGCAGAAATGGAGGAAGGAATGAATCGG
Organism: Lipotes vexillifer; assembly: GCF_000442215.2. Classification (NCBI taxonomy): domain Eukaryota; kingdom Metazoa; phylum Chordata; class Mammalia; order Artiodactyla; family Lipotidae; genus Lipotes; species Lipotes vexillifer. The sequence continues at coordinate 1,953,746 of NW_006793498.1, read as the reverse complement.
ACTTACTTAAAAAGAACAAACCCTTCAAGCTTACTAACAATTATGGTAAAGCATCATTAAGTTGAACTTTACCAGTTTGGCATTTGTGCCAAAATTCAGTGCTAGTGCCAAGTTTGACTTTCACTAAATACAATCTTGCTTCAAGATAAAAGAGTGTTTTAAAGACCTTCCTTCTCAAAACACCATTATATACCAATTAGTTATGGTTTTACAGACTATTCTTATTCTACAGAATATCCTCTGCTTTAAGACACCATCCATTATAGTTCACCATTAAAACACTATTTTTAATATACAAACTTTTTAAGACCCGTTCTAATTTTTGAAGTGGTAAATGTGAAAAATGTCTGTCTTACAATTAAATTCTAAGCTCATTACTTCTTTCTCATCTTTAGACCCTTAAAGTCCAACTGCCTGCTGGACACAACTGCCTCTGTTCAAACACCCATGAAATTCCATCCTTCATCCCATCAATCCCCTCATGCAAATCTGTTCCCATTTCTATTTCCATTAGCAAAACCTTGCTCAAGTCAGAAACCTTGACTCCTCCTTCCCTCTCATCCTCCACATCCAGTCAATCAGCAAGTTCTGTTCATTGCACCTCCTAGACATGTTTTGACCCCATCCACTTCTTTATATCCCTATCCCCCCCTCCTTGCTCACACAGCCAGCCTCTCTCTCCTGGAAGACTACAACAACCTCCCACTGATCTCCCCTTCTCCTCACTGCAGCTGAAGCAGTCTTTTAAAAACAACTGTGCACTTCAAATCTTTTCAACAGTTGCCCAAGGCCCTTAGAATAAAATACCAAATCCTTATTATGGCACCCGAGGCCTTTTGCTATAGGAACTGGTTTGTTCTCCACCATCACCTCACTTCATTTGCCTCTTTGCTCTAGAAACTCCAGCTGTTTTGACTTCCTTTAGTTCCTCAAGCATTCAGGAAAGGGTGTGTCCTGCTGTTGATCTCCCTCACTTCCCCTTTGTTTAGCCTATGTATACATATCCTTCAGGCCTCAGCTAAAATGTCCCTTCCTCAAGGAGGCCTTCCCTGGCCCCAATTAGACCAGGTCCTCTTGTCCTGTGCTCTCACAGTACAATGTTCTTTCATTTTCATTACACACATCACACTCATAATGATTTGTTCAAATCCATCTTCCCTACTAGAGGGCAAGCTATGTTTCTGCACTAAGTTTAATGCCTGGCACACAGTAAGCTCACCTTAAAATTTTGATCAATTCATTAAAGAATAATGTCATTAAAGAAGAAATGTCTTTAGCACAGGGAGATCAGCTCAGTGCTTTGTGACCACCTAGAGACGTGATAGGGAGGGGGTGGGAGGGAGACGCAAGAGGGAGGAGATATGGGGATGTATGTATATGTATAGCTGACTCACTTTGTTATACAGCAGAAACTAACACACCATTGTAAAGAATTATACTCCAATAAAGATGTTTAAAAAAAAAAGGAGCAATGTCTTAAAGAATAAATATTCACATATATGTTGCTTAAGAATATGGACTCTGGGATCAGTCTGCTGGGTTCATACTTCAACTTCCCCACTTACTAGCAAGGAGACAAATTATATAAACTTTTTGCATCTTTATAAGTGGATACAGCAATGCTATCTGCTTCTTATAACTTGGGGCAATTATGAGGACTGAATAAGTTAGTATGTATAAAGCACTTAGGACATTGTCTGGCACAGAGTAAGCACTCAACAAATATTAGGTATTATTATTATCTTATTTATCTGTCCCAACAATCCCAGAAGGAATTATAGTCAGTAAATTAAGGCATATACACAGTAAGAGTCTCCAGAATTTGAGGATGTGCTGAGGAAAACGTCATCATCCTGAGGTGGAACTAACAAAAGTCAACATAAAAAAGCATAAGTTTAGCCCTCAGCTGGAGTAGTCCTTCCTTCAGTGATGGATTGGGTAGAGGCTACTGCAGATAAAGCTTTGGGAGCCATCCAAATGAATCAAGGGAGCAGGATGCATCTTCAGGCCCAGACTCCAAGATTAAATGAAATAATGCATATTAGGAGCACTCAGACAATCATAAAGTATGATATGTTTGTGGCTGTAATTACTGTTATTAGTAGTAGAGTAATTCTATTACCCAATCAGTAGTACATAATCACAAGGACCTGTTAGTAGGGCAGAGGACCTGTAGTGGGAAGGAAGAAATAGGTAATGTTTATCCAGCACAATCCAATCAAGGGGTATGCTCATGTGAGACAGGAGAGGTAAAATTCACGGAACAGGGACCTCCCTGGTGGCGCAGTGGTTAAGAATCTGCCTGTCAATGCAGGGGACATGGCTTCCTAGTCCGGGAAGATCCCACATGCCACGGAGTAACTAAGCCCGTCTGCCACAACTACTGAGCCTGCGCTCTAGAGCCCGCGAGGCACAACTACTGAGGCCCGCATGCCACAACTACTGAGCCTGCGAGCCACAACTACTGAAGCCCGCGCGCCTGGAACCCGTGCTCCACAAGAGAAGCCACCACAATGAGAAGCCCTCACACAGCAACGAAGAGAAGCCCCCGCTCGCCGCAACTAGAGAAAGCCCGCGTGCAAAAACGAAGACCCAATGCAGCCAAAACTAGCTAACTAAATTAATTAATTTTTTTTTTCTTTGCGGTACGCGGGCCTCTCACCGCTGTGACCCCTCCCGCTGCGGAGCACAGGCTCCGGACGCGCAGGCCCAGCGGCCATGGCCCACGGGCCCAGCCGCTCCGCGGCATGCGGGATCCTCCCGGAACGGGGCACGAACCTGCGTCCCCTGCATCGGCAGGCGGACTCCCAACCACCGCGCCACCAGGGAAGCCCTAAATTAATCAATTTTTTAAAATTCACAGAACAAAGTTTCTCCTGACACTTTGCAAATATCTTGGTTCTAATTGTCCATGTTCATCAAGCAAGTATTTTTCCTTTGATCAGTTTTGCAGGTATCAGGAAAAGAAATAAATTGTATACTAATTACTATAAAGAATAAATGTATTCATTGTTTCAGTCATTACATATTTACTGAGCCCCTAGTATATGGCAGGCACCACGCAGTGGTAAGTTAATGACAAGTAGTTCCTGCCTTCCTGTTACCATACAGAGGGGGAGACAGACAAGTAAGTAACCACACAAACAAAAACATAACTGCATCTTGTGCTAAGTGCTATATTAGACTAGATAATTAACACAGGCTTGACTGATGCTTTAAGTGGACCTAGGAGTTAACCAGACAATGGAATGAGAGTAAGCTGTTAGGCAGAAGGTAATAAAGAGCCTGGTGTGTTTGAGGATCTGAAAGGCCAATACAGATTGGAAGGATCAAGGGAGAGAAGAGCCATGTGAAATAAGCCTGGAAAGGTGCCATCATTAGACATGATGACATTTGTCCTTTCAAAAGATCCTCTTGGTTGCTATGTAAAGAATGGATTGGAGGGGGCATTAAAGTGGAAATGGAGAGAGACTAGGTAGGAGAATTCTGCAATAGTTTAGTCATGGGATAATAGTCACCTAGACGACAGTGTTGGCAGTAGACGGAAGGGAACAGATTTATGATATGTTTAGGAGATAGGATTACGAGGGCTTGGTGATAGACTGGACGTAGGCAAGCAGATAGAAGGAGCAGTTCCAGGATTCTGGCTTGAGTAATTGGGTTGAAGAGTTGCCATCCATTCACTAAAATGAGCAGAGACAAAGGAGGACTAGATTAGATGTGGCTCTGGGTGGGAATGTAGATGTCAAGGAGTGAAGAATTTGGTTTGAATATGTTAAGTTTGAGAAGGACATGAAATCTCCCAGGGGAAGTGTCAAGTGACCATTTCGATATATAGTAATGAGGCTTAGTAGAGAGATCCGGACTTTCCTGGGCACTCTGGTGTATAAAAAGCATCTGAAGCCTTGGGATTAGAGAGGTCACCTAGGGAGAAAATGTAGACAAGAAGCAAAGAGAATCTCCTGAGTCAGATTCTTAGAACCTACCAACTCCGGGTAGGTTAATAAGATCAGGTTTCTGAAGCCAACGAGTTGATGATCATTTCTACATCCATGGTGACTCTGGTAAAGTAGCTAGCCAAAACAAGCAGCAGACCACTCCATCCTCTTCTAAAACACAACAGATATTATTGTCCCCATTTTACAAAGGGAAAAGTGAGACTATGAGAGTTTAAGTGATTTGGTTAAAATTGCAGTCAGTGAGTGACAGACAGGATTGAGTCTAAATTCAGGTCATGTCATTGCAGTTGAAAACTCTTCCCACCCTTCAAGAATAGATCCCTGCCGACATCACGAGCTTGTGAAGAAACACAGCGGTTCGTGACCCTGGTGGGAAGACCATAGAACAAAGAAAGCTATTAGGCAAAATTAAATTCTAAACCTGTGGGAAGAAGAGATCATCATGAACTCAGAGAGCTAATAAAGAGTCTATGGGTGTGTGGACTGTGAAGGTTAAGGAGGAATTAGGATACGGGAAAGGGAAGGGGAAAAACTCTCAGATTTAAGGATATGATGAACCAAGATGCGGAGCACACCAGGGCGTAGAAAAGAACTGATGGCAAATGGGCTTCGTTTCACACATCAACTCTAATAGATTGGTGGTGGCTCAGTGCAGGGGGATTAGCAAGATCTGTCAAGAGCAGGAGGTTAGGAAGTGGGGGCAGGTCTCCACCGTTACCTTTCCCAGACTCGAGGATCTGTGTGTGACTTGGAAAAAACATATTTGGATAGCTAAAGTAAGGTCAGATTATTTCTGCCTGCAAAGCCAGGTGGAAAATCTTGAACTTAGTTTAGTAGTTCACAAGAAGCATTTATAGATTATTGAAGAGGGAAGAAATACCAGGAAATCTTCAGGAGATGCATATTGTTGATGGTGTGTGACATAAGACTGAAAGGACTTGACTCCTAGAGGAAAACTAGGAAGCTATCAGCTTGATGTAAATCAGTGGCTTTTCAAACTTTCCTTAGCAGGGAATCCTTTCTAAAAATGAGATCTTATGTGAAATCCTAACATACTAAGCAAAAAAAAAAAAAAAAAAAGTGCTCTTTTTATTAGGACAATTTATTTTATGGTTTTAAATATATAACATGCTTATAATAATGTCAAAACAAAGATAAAGGAAGTGGATTAAATAAACACAAAAGTTTTCATTCTGGGATGATGGAAGAGAGTTGCTTCTTGCATTAGCTTTAGCATTCAACCAGCCAATTTATATCTGAATTTTATTTTGGTTTTACAATAGCAAGAAAATCCTGATACATAATGATTTACAGAGACAAGTACTTGATAAGTACTTGATAATATGGTAATTTTTGTTTTTGTTTTTTTGTATTTTACAATTGGCCTGCAATCACAGGGCACTCTTCAATTTACACTAATCCAGAACGTAGTGTAGCAGGATTGGTTTTTTTTCTTAACAAAAATATGAATAGCCAGAAGCCTCCAAAGCGAATAAGTACATAGCCACCTGCAGTGTGAGATTATCATGATGGGCCATGGTGGAGGCTGATTGCTAAAGCGTAGTAAACCGCTGTGTGAGAAGAGCAAGCGCAGAAAAGACGCTCTGGAGCCTGGCCAGGCATTTAATCAAGCGCTGCACGCCTGCGCCATGGTAGTGGCTAAGGCTGCAGTTTCACCAGAGCAGACGTGCACAGTCCAGAGTGAAAAAAGAGCAGTGAACAGTTTCAGCTCTCCCAATATCAAAGGCAGTCATTGCGTTTATGTTTGAATCTGCTGGCGTCATAATTCTTTATTTTACTTGAATTACCCCCAAGAAGAGAAACTAAGGCAGGCAGGGGGAGAAGAGAAGGTGCCAGGTCTGAGATTTTTTTCCAGCTACAGAAGAGTTTTTGTAATTTATTTAGCAATAGGCTTGGATTAACACAGATCATTTACAAACCAAGTGAGCAAAATTTCATTTTGTAATACAAACATATTCCATATTACATGCCTGATGGCTGAAGGAACACTGTAGTTAGCAGAGAAATTTTTTAAAGTGCTAATAATTCCCTTCCTTAGATTAAAGAAGGCTGTTGGATCGTTTATATTCCAGAAATTTCAGGACCATAAGGAGCAAAGAGACTGTGCAGAATAAGCTGTCATTTACATTTAAACATATTTAGGGTCTTTTAATTTTTTTTTTTTTTTTTTTTGAGGT
>NW_006793498.1:1931226-1947469 GCF_000442215.2 Lipotes vexillifer | reverse complement strand
CCCGTGTCCCCTGCATCGGCAGGTGGACTCTCAACCACTGCGCCACCAGGGAAGCCCTGTCTTTTAATATTGACAGAGGTTTACTTGTTTGTTTTTATGTCTTGGACAGGAAGGGAATCTTTAGGAGTAGGAAAAAACTATTTACTTACTGGGATATCAAATTGATATTCCATTTTTTAAAGTTACAAAATTATTATTATTATTTTTTTTTTTTTTTTTTGCGATACGCGGGCCTCTCACTGTTGCGGCCTCTCCCATTGCGGAGCACAGGCTCCGGACGTGCAGGCTCAGCAGCCATGGCTCACGGGCCCAGCCGCTCCGCGGCATGTGGGATCTTCCCGGACCGGGGCGCAAACCCGTGTCCCCTGCATGGGCAGGCGGACTCTCAGCCACTGCGCCACCAGGGAAGCCCTGCATTTATAAATTTAATAGAGTCAATTTTTATTTTAAACATTTCAAAAGCCTGCAGACCAAATTCATAACCTTATGAGTGCTTCCCGGAGTACTTAACCCTTATTAATCAAATGCATTAAATGCATAAATCTGGCAAATTAAATTCTCTTAGGCATTTTACTTACTTGGAGAAAAGGAGAGTGTTAATACTGAAAGAAATGGGGAAACTGGAAAGAGAAAGTGGTATGATAAAGGCATGCTGATACAAGGCCTTAAAGATGTGCCATAAGAAATTGGTACTACGTGGGACTTCCCTGGCCATCCAGTGGTTTGGAGTCTGCTCTTTCACTGCCAAGGTCCAGGGTTCAACCCCTGGTCAGGGAACTAAGATCCTGCCAGCAGCGCAGCACGGCCAAAAAGAAAGGAAGAAAGAAATTGTTACTAAGAGGTTTGGGACTGAGGTTCTCTGAAATTAGAATCACAGGAGTCCTTCAACATACACATGCCCAAACCCCAGCACAGACCTGCTCAATCTCATATACCACGAATATTTCGAAAAGGCTCCCTGAATCCTGATGCTGCCCAAGTATCCCCAAACTTCCCACTCCCACTCCAGTCCCATAATCCCACATTCTACACCCTCAGCCTGCTTGTGAGTCACTGGTGGGAGTTCAGGGAAAAGCTCCTTCAAGAAATGTTGATTTGATACAATCACCTGGATAGTAACTCCTTTGTAAGCAGCTCCCGTGGAGCAAATGTTTAGAGACTAGAGCACCAGGGCTTGGGAGGACACCCATATCAAGGGGACAGAAAGAAGAGAAGCCTAATAGAGTCATGAAATTTACTTTTTGTACTTAGCACATATGAGAAACCAAGATCTGGGTCTCTATTCCCCTCCACCCCTACATATATATCTATATTTATTATGAAATGCCTTAGAATAGAAATCTGATGCTAAAAATCTACATGTGAATTCTAACAAGAATGTAGTAAGGGTTTAACCAACAGCCTAATATATAGAGAGCTTCACAGCAGGGTTCAGGTAGAGATTCTTTTCAAAGGGGTCTCTGCCTCGAATGACAAAAAAATTCAATGAATCTTTTCTTTCCTTCCTCCCTTCCTTTCCTTCCTCCCTCCCTCCCTTTCTTTCTTTCACAGGAACTGTTGCATGAGGCACTGTGGAGGTTATGGAAGAAATTCAGGTGATGTGCCTTTCCTCCAGACTGTACAATTTAGCTGAAGAGATGAGACCAACACAAATATAACAATAAGAAAAATATAAGACCACATACAACCAAATGCTAGGTAGAGTGCAACAACAGTTTAAGAGATGAGAGAAAGAAGGTTTCTGGAGATGGTTGGAAAAGGCAGGTTGGGCTCTACAGAGATGCAGAGACATCAGCTGACTCTCACAGACTGAGTAGGATGGATGCACAGCCCATCCCAAGCGCAGAGGCCTCTGGGTACCATGAAAGGAAAGGCCCATTAGAGAAATACTGAAAATTATGAGTAAGCTGACCACATTTTCCATAAAAATATCTGGACGTATGGTTGGACACATGGTCTAACAACAGGAAAGAATATTTTTAATTGGGGCCGTACCAGAAAATCTAGAACATATGGTGACTCTATTTACGGGCCAAGAAAGTCCTAATACAAGAGAGGGCTGAAGTAACCAACCCCAGGTAGACAAGACACAGCCACACCATCTGAGAGGCTGCTAGACTATTTCCCCAGTCATCAGAGTTAATGTTCTTCGTTAAGATTTCTGTTAATCTTTTCAGAGAAAAGGTCAGTGCCTGAACAAGAAAAGATATTTGGAGAATTTATATTCAGATTTCTTAAATAACATCCTTTAATATTTTCTCAAATAATTTCTGTAGTAGGCAGGGTATAAATAATGACTGCAAACATGTTTCTTCCACCTGGGGTAATAAAATAAAATCCAATTTAAAGTTTCCTTTCCTGTAAGAAAAAGAGAACATCCATACCCTGTGAAGTTCCAGGCTTGTTATCAGAGGTTTCATTCATATTGAAAAATATATTTTAAACTACCAAGATTGTTATATGTAATTTTGCCTTTTATGTCCCTGACGTCTCACTGTTTTTCTCACCGTTTTAATAGCTTGCTGTCTGAAATAAATACATGCCAGAAGCTTCCTTACCCAGTTTTGCAATTTAATAATCTTAGCAATTATTGAGGAAAAAAACAGTCTTACAACTCAAACCTTGGAAGGTTAAAACATCTTCCCTTTCACCCTTCAGCCCATCCCAGAGCTCAGAGATCACTTGTCAACTCGTTCTCAGTATTATCAAGGAAATGCATATTTTTCTCCTTTTATGGTCGGTAAATACATTGACCAAGATGACGCGGTAATCATTACTGAAGCACAACAAGAAAGTCACACATTTGAACGCCTGGCTTCCTCTTCTTCTAAAGAAAAATCTTAAATGCATCTTAAAATACATGTATTTCTGATAAAAGCAAGAAGACATGTTTTTAATGAGATTTCCTGGATACTAGACTTGTCTATTTTTCTTTTAAATTTTCCACTGTTATTTCAGGCCTCAAAAAACATAGGTACATTTAAAGACAGAGCTCGACTTTCATTAGCAAGAGTTGCTAAGAAAGAGCAAATACCTAAACACACACAATAGAAAGGGAACATTTTGCAACCATTAAAATAAAAATTGTGTTCAGCCTTAAGAACAAATGAAATTCTGACACATGCTACAGCATGGATTAACCTTAAAGACACTATGCCAAGTGAAATAAGCCAGACACAAAAGGCCAAATACTATATGAATCCTTTTAATATAATGAGGGACCTAGTGTAGTCAACTTCATAGAGATTGGAAGCAGGACGGTGCTTCCCAGGGGCTGAGGTGAGAAGAGGATGAGGAGTTAGTAATTGTCCAATAGGCGCAGAGTTTCAGTTTTGGAAGATGAGAAGAATTCTGGAGATGGATAGTGATGATTGTTGCACAACAATGTGAATGTATTTAATGCCACTGATCTGTACACTTAAAAATGGTTAAAATGGGGCTTCCCTGGTGGCGCAGTGGTTGAGAGTCCGCCTGCCAATGCAGGGGACATGGGTTCATGCCCCGGTCCGGGAAGATCCCACATGCCGCGGAGCAGCTGGGCCCGTGAGCCATGGCTGCTGAGCCTGCGCGTCCAGAGCCTGTGCTCTGCAACGGGACAGGCCACAGCAGTGAGAGGCCCACATACTGCAAAAAAAAAAAAAAAAAAAAAAAAAAAAAAAAGGTTAAAATGGTAAATTTTATGTTATGTACATTTTTCCCAAAATTTTTTAAAATAAAAAATTAATTATGAATAAATTAAATCTATCTGGATAAAAACTCACAGTCCCAATCCCCAAAACTAGGTCCAAAGCTGACAGGTGAATTATGCATGGCTTTTGGAGAGTTTAGTCGAGGTAAATGGAAAAGATAAAAATTCTTTATTACACAAAAATGTGTGATAAACAATACTCTAGGGACCACAAAGAGGAAGGGCTCACTTCTACCCAGAGCAAAAAAGGGCAAAAAATAAGCAAAAAAGGGCACTTTGCTTATTTTTTTCCTTTGTATATTCTGAGAAATGTATCAACTGTTTAATTTCACAGGTATGATGTGTAAATAGATTGGGCAACAGAGAAAAGTAAAACAAGTTATCAGAAGATACTTGACAATATAAAATCCAAGAGGACAGGAAACCCTCTAGATGTTATACATTAACTATAAGAAGACCAGCTAGAAAGGCTGGGTTACAAAGTAGAGAAGAGCAATTGGGATTAGGAGGAAAACATAATAAAATGACCACAGTAAGCAGTAAGTGTTATTTAGTGTATACAGTAGGATAAACTACAAAAGAATTCAAGGACATGTGCTTTATTGTTAAGGATTCTACTGTACGGTCTAACAGAGGGACAAAAGGCACAAATAAGAAACAAACACATTTTTCAAGCAATAATTCATAAAATAATATAGTGTAAAAATATATAAGTATTAATTAGGGATCAAGCAGAGGAATAAAAAAATAAGATCCCAGAGGTCTGGGGTCCAATTTGGAAATAAAGGAGGGATAATGTTGGTGAAGAAGAACAAGGGCATTGCAAACTGGGAAGAAAGACAAAAGAGCCCCAGAGACTGGAACAAAGTCCCAGAAGCCTGCACAAGAGCTTTAAGGGGAAGCAGGCATGAAAGTGTCTGTCCTATAAGGTGACTATTCACAGATGACTCAGAGGAATTCAGGGGACTAAGAAGTACTTACAAGTTCATGGAAAGGCACCTAACAATACACTTCCGAATTTGTACGAACTTTAATGTTGCTAGTCATAAAAAGGGGAATCACTGTAATTGTGTGGATCCAGCTAGCCAAAGGCTGACCTTCAAATAGGTCAAAAATTTACCTTATTAAAATGTAACCATCAGGGCTTCCCTGGTGGCACAGTGGTTAAGAATCCACCTGCCAATGCAGGGGACACAGGTTCGAGCCCTGGTCCGGGAAGATCCCACATCCTGGAGCAACTAAGCCCGTGCGCCACAACTACTGAGCCTGCGCTCTAGAGCCCGCGAGCCACAACTACTAAAGCCCGTGTGCCTAGAGCCTGTGATCTGCAACAAGAGAAGCCACTGCAATGAGAAGCCCGCACACCGCAACGAAGAGTAGCCCCCGCTCGCCACAACTAGAGAAAGCCCGCAAGCAGCAACAAAGACCCAATGCAGCCAAAAATAAATAAATAAAATTACAAAAAAAAAAGTAACCATCAGAAGGGGCTCAAAGTTGTCAAAGAGCACTCATTCTTGAGTCAGAGTTGGATCTTGAGTATCAGACTAGAGCTAAGTCTGGACTCAGTGTAGGAAAGAGATCCCATCAGATAGAAAGTCTGCTCTGCAAAGTCTAATAATAGCAGCTCCTGCAGATTGCACAGGTCACTGTGCACTGGACACGATTCCAAGGGCTCTCCAAGGGCTCGTTCATTTCATCTTCACAATCCTCCTGGGGGTGGAAAGTGGTGCTGCTGCCCCTAGAGCCCAGGCCCTTAACCACTAGGCTACACCAACCTTCTACTGCTTTCCAAATGATTATGTGAAATTCTGTCTGTTCTTGGAATGGAATGGCCATGAGTTGTATATATGAATGCAATCTAACAAACATTTTGCAGCCGTGATCTATCCAGCCTCGAGAATCTGTTCTATTTTTAAAGAACTTAAAATGAATTTAATAAATTTACTTTTAGCCTGCCACATGCCATGAAGGATTTGAGACCAAAAGAAATACAGGTTTATAGGAAGTGGACTATGAATTAGGCAGACTCTATATATGATACGATAAAAAAAATGTTCTTCTGAATTTTGAAAATGAGTCACAGAGAAGTAAAGAGTTTATTCCCCAGACCCCTGTTTGTTTATAGCTCTAGAGACTTAGAACCAGCCAAGCCCATCTTGGGAATCATGACATACGCTCATCTGGGAACTCAGCAGGTATCGATTCACAACCCAATCTGGTCCCTGAAAGATAATGAATGACTTTGTAATATCAGGATCAAAGAATAAATATTCATTTTCTGACACTCTGAAGAGAAGATAAATTTAAAATGTCAGTTGCATTTCATCCTAACTAGATGAAAATTTGTTTCATTCCTGTCAACCTGTTAAATAAAGAAGCTCCAAAACATACAGACACACTGAAAAAGAAGACTGAAAGCAGCAAGTGTTGTAATAGAGTAAGCACAACACTTTCCCTAGAAATGACCAGTAGTGCCTGGAGTGTGATGATAGTGTCTAGTCTTTGGTCTCAGCTTTTCCAGTTCTTCCTGATGCAATTGCTTGTTTTACTGCCATTGCCTATGTTATGGGCTGAGCTGTGTCTCTCCCAAATTCATATGCTGAAGTCCTAAACCCAGTACAGGTGACCCCTCAGAAGACGACTCTATTTGGAGATAGGGTCTTTTTTTTTTCTTAGTCAAAAGGCCGAGAGGCAATGGAGATAGCGTCTTGAAAGAGGTAATTAGATTGAAATGAGGTCATGAGAGTGGACCCTTAATCCAATATGACTTGTAAGAAGAGGAAATTTGGACACAGACACACTCAGTTTGAAGATGTGAAGACAGAGGGAGAAGACGGTTATCTACCAGCCTAGGGGAGAGACCTTGGAAGAAGCCAACCCTCCAACATCTTGATCTTGGACTTGTTAGCCTCCGGAGTTGTAAGAAAATAAGTTTATGTTCTTTTAAGCCACCCAGTCTGTGGTCCTTTGTTATGGCAACCCTGGCAAACTACTGCACTATACCTTCCACCAGATTGTAAGCTCGGCAAGGGCCAGCCTATGTCCAGGTGTCTTCTCTACCCTTGTATCCCCAGCACATATCATGAGCTTGCTGCACAGCAGGTGCTTAATAAATATTGTTGAATGAATAGCTGACTGCAGCTGGATATCTTGGCCCATTTTACTGGAGTACAGGTATGAACCTATTACCAAAAATGATCAGAAGTAACTTTCTCCCTTTATTAAAAAATAACTTTATATTCTGATTTTAAAAATGCTGCCCATCCATTGTGAAAAATAGGGAGCAGTATAAAAAAATGAGAAAACAATCACTTAAAACCCTGCCACTTAGAGATAACCACTTTAAGTTCTGACACACACACATACATATTTCAATACAGTACAATAATATCGTATCACTTACCCTATGTCACATTTTCCCCAGAGTTAAAACTTCTTCATAAACATTTTAAATGACTATAAAATGTGTAATATCAGGTATATCTTTCATAATTAAAACCCCCATTGTTAGACATTCAGGTGTTTCTAATTTTTTCTATCATAATTAGCACTGCAGTGAATTTCCTTGTGAAAAAACGCTTTTATCCACTTTTCTGAAGTCTTTAAAGGATGACATCCTAGCACTGCAATTATTGATTCAAAAGGTATGGCCATTTGAATCAATTGTTAAGGCTTTTGATCCATATTCTTCTATTGTTTTTTGAAAAAAGCCAATTTATACTCTCACAAGAAATCCATGAGATTTGCCATCACTTTACCCTTAAGTATGATTTTACAAATCTTATTAATATGATAAGATAAAATGGCATCTTGAGTGGCATTTAAATTTTCATCTTTTGAAAATTAATGGAGCTTTCCATTTTCCTCTATGCATTAGCTATTTATAATTTTGCCTTTTGAACTGTCTGTGTGCCTTTTGAAAGGGGCTTTTCTGAATGATTTTTAGGAGGTAGTCTTCTAGCCAGGCTCCTACTGCAATATTACCTGCCTTTCAACAGAGGCCTCTATTCAGAGTTAATGAGACCACACATCTTAGAGCAGTCCCAGAATCTTATCACGGGCTGCTAAACTGTAATGAAGTCTTTACAGTTCTGAATAGACAAACTTGTCCAATTATTCATCACCTACTAACAAATTTTGATACATGAAATACATGTGGATATATTTAAATTAGTTATCTAAGTCTGAAATCAGTTTTCTTTGTGGAATGAAAAGAAAGTTCTCACTTCAAAAAAATAATAATAAAACAACCAAACTTCTGTGAGGAAGGAAGATAGCTATCTACCTCCAACATAATTTTGGCATAAACGTGCCTACTTCTTAGCTGCATTTATTAAATTCAGGACACAGAGGAAATTAAAAATACATATACTGGGGGGCAGAGTCAAAATGGTCTCTGCACAACTAGGGCAACTACCAGGCACCTAAGGGGATGGGAAGAACCCCAGTGACCGGGTAGGACGTGGGGCATTGGGGAAGTGAAGGGAGAGAAGTGGAGGCAGGACAGGACTGGCGCCCCTGAGGGGTGGCTGTGGGAGAGGAAGGGATCCCACTCCCGAAGGGGGAAATTGGGGAACCACTGGGAGTGCAGAGGATCAAAAGGGAGCGTGGCCTGGGCTTCCCTGGTGGCGCAGTGGTTGAGAGTCCGCCTGCCGATGCAGGGGACGCGGGCTCGTGCCCCGGTCTGGGAGGATCCCACATGCCGCGGAGCGGCTGGGCCCGTGAGCCATGGCCGCTGAGCCTGCGCGTCCGGAGCCTGTGCTCCGCAACGGGAGAGGCCACAACAGTGAGAGGCCCGCGTACCGCCAAAAACAAAAAGGAAAAAAAAAAATCTTCCAACAGAGTCCAGGACCAGATGGCTTCACAGGTGAATTCTATCAAACATTTAGAGAAGAGCTAACACCTAGCCTTCTCAAACTCTTCCAAAATAGAGCAGAGGGAGGAACACTCCCGCTCATTCTACGAGGCCACCATCACCCTGATACCAAAACCAGACAAAGATATTACAAAGAAAGAAAACTACAGGCCAATACGTCTGATGAACATAGATGCAAAAATCCTCAGGAAAATACTAGCAAACAGAATCCAACAGCACATTAAAAGGATCATACACGGGCTTCCCTGGTGGCGCAGTGGTTGAGAGTCCGCCTGGCGATGCAGGGGACGCGGATTCGTGCCCCGGTCCGGGAGGATCCCACATGCCGCGGAGCGGCTGGGCCCGTGAGCCATGGCCGCTGAGCCTGCGCGTCCGGAGCCTGTGCTCCGCAACGGGAGAGGCCACAACAGTGAGAGGCCCGCGTACCGCAAAAAAAAAAAAAAAGGATCATACACGATGATCAAGTGGGGTTTATCCCAGGAATGCAAGGTTTCTTCAGTATATGCAAATCAATCGATGTGATACACCATCTTAACAAACTGAAGGACAGAAAACCATATGATCATCTCAATAGGTGCAGAAAAAGCTTTTGACAAAATTCAACACCGATTTATGATAAAAACTCTCCAGAAAGTAGGCATAGAGGGAAGCTACCTCAACATAATAAAGGCCATATATGACAAACCCACAGCCAACATCGTCCTCAATGGTGAAAAACTGAAACCATTTCCTCCAAGATCAGAAACAAGACAAGGTTGCCTACTCTCTCCACTTTTATTCAACATAGTTTTGGAAGTTTTAACAACAGCATTCAGAGAAGAAAAAGAAATAAAAGGAATCCAAATCGGAAAAGAAGAAGTAAAGCTGTCACTGTTTGCAGATGACATGATACTATACATAGAGAATCCTAAAATGCTACCAGAAAACTACTAGAGCTAATCAATGAATTTGGTAAAGTAGCAGGATACAAAATTAATGCACAGAAATCTCTGGCATTCCTATACACTAATGATGAAAAATCTGAAAGAGAAATTAAGGAAACACTCCCATTTACCATTGCAACAAAAAGAATAAAATACCTAGGAATAAACCTACCTAAGGAGACAAAAGACCTGTATTCAGAAAACTGTAAGACACTGACGAAAGAAATTAAAGACAATGCAAATAGATGGAGAGATATATACCATGTTCTTGGATTGGAAGAATCAACATTGTGAAAATGACTATACTACCCAAAGCAATCTACGTATTCACTGCAATCCCCATCAAACCACCAATGGCACTTTTCACAGAACTAGAACAAAACATTTCACAATTTGTATGGAAACACAGAAGACCCCGAAGAGCCAAAGCAATCTTGAGAAAGAAAAATGGAGCTGGAGGAATCAGGCTCCTGGACTTCAGACCAAACTACAAAGCTACAATGATCAGGACAGTATCGTATTGGCACAAAAACAGAAAGATAGATCAATGGAACATGATAGAAAGCCCAGAGATAAACCCACACACAAATGGTCAACTTATTGTTGATAAAGGAGGCAAGAGTATACAATGGAGAAAAGACAGCCTCTCCAATAAGCGGTGCTGGGAAAACTGGACAGCTACATGTAAAAGAATGAAATTAGAACACTCCCTAACACCATACACACAAATAAACTCAAAATGGATTAAAGACCTAAATATAAGGGCAGACACTATAAAACTCTTAGAGTAAAACACAGGCAGAACACTCTATGACATAAATCACAGCAAGATCCTTTCTGACCCACCTCCTAGAGAAATGGAAATAAAAACAAAAATAAACAAATGGGATCTAATGAAACTTAAAAGCTTTTGCACAGCAAAGGAAACCATAAAAAAGCAGGAAAAGACAACCCTCAGAATGGGAGAAAATATCTGCAAATGAAGCAACTGACAAAGGATTAATCTTCAAAAGATACAAGCAGCTCACACAGCTCAATATCAATAAAACAAAGAACCCAATCCAAAAATGGGCAGAAGACCTAAATAGACATTTCTCCAAAGAAGATATACAGATTGCCAACAAACACATGAAAAGATGTTCAACATCACTAATCATTAGAGGAATGCAAATCGAAGCTACAATGAGGTATCACCTCACACCACTCAGAATGGCCATCATCAAAAAATCTACAAACAATAAATTCTGGAGAAGGTGTGGAGAAAAGGGAACCCTCTTGCACTGTTGGTGGGAATGTAAATTGATACAGCTACTATGAAAAACAGTACGGAGGTTCCTTAAAAAACTAAAAATAGAACCACCATATGATCCAGCAATCCCACTAGTGGGCAAATACTCTGAGAAAACCATAATTCAAAAAGAGTCATGTACCACAATGTTCACTTCAGTACTATTTACAATAGCCAAGAAATGGAAGCAACCTATGTGTCTATCAACTGATGAATGGATAAAGAAGATGTGGCACATATATACAATGGAATATTACTCAGCCATAAAAAGAAATGAAATTGAGTATTTCCCCGGTGGTGCAGTGGTTAAGAATCCACCTGCCAGTGCAGGGGATAAGGGTTCAATCTCTGGTCCGGAAAGATCCCACATGCTGTGGAGCAATGAAGCCCGTGTGCCGCAACTACTGAGCCTGCACTCTAGAGCCCGCGAGCCACAACTACGGAGCCTGCGCACCTAGAGCCCGTGGTCCACAAGAGAAGCTACTGCAATGAGAAGCCCGCGCACCACAATGAAGAGTAGCCCCCGCTCACCGCAACTAGAGAAAGCCCACGTGCAGCAATGAAGACCCAACGCAGCCAAAAATAAATAAATAAATTTATTTTTTTAAAAAAAGAAACTAAATTGAGTTATTTGTAGTGATGTGGATGGACCTAGAGTCTGTCATACAGAATGAAGTAAGTCAGAAACAGAAAAACAAATACCATATGCTAACACGTATATATGGAATCTAAAAAAATGGTTCTGATGAACCTAGAGGCAGGACAGTAATAAAGACGCAGACATAGAAAATGGACTTGAGGACACAGGGAGGGGGAAGGGTAAGCTGGGACGAAGTGAGAGAGTAACATTGACATGTATATACTACCAAATGTAAAACAGATAGCCAGTGGGAAGCAGCTGCATAGCACAGGGAGATCAGCTCGGTGCTCTCCGACCACCTAGAGAGGTGGGATAAGGAGGGTGGGAGGGAGATGCAAGAGGGAGGGGATAAGGGGATATATGTATATGTATAGCTGATTCCCTTTGTTATACAGCAGAAACTAACACAACATTGTAAAGCAATTATAGTCCAATAAAGATGTAAAAAAATACATATATTTTCCAACCGTTTTATTCTAAAATTCACATCCATGTTAAAACAAAATCATGAGCCTTGAATAAACTGTAGAGGTCTTCTCATCAAATACCTATACGTTCACACAAGGAAAACTTCAACAGAAATGATTTTAAGGTGGTGGATAGTGATCAAGCTCAGTTTCAGAGAGAGCAACAGACTAGGATGGTTAGAATTTGGAGGGATGTTGGAGATATTAAACAGGCGAGGCGAAGCCCGTTGAGTATATAGTGAAATAAAGACCGTGCAACTTTATTATGCTTCTCCTCTACATCCTCACCTGGCTAATCCTTACCCATCCTTGCCCTTTGCCCCATAGTCACAGTGGGAGAGGTGCCCTACACTTTTCCGAGGATGGCCCCAGACGTTCCCCTCCACATCCTCTCCCCTCATATCTCAGAATGTCATCCGTCTCTTCCCCTCTGTCATCCTTCCCTGTCCATCTGTTCCTTAAACTAAAAATATATTCGACTTTCTTTTTCCTAAAAAAAAAAAAACTTCATTCTAGGCTTTCCTAGCTAACATTACCCGATTTGCCCCCTTTTCAAAACTCCTTGAAATGTACACTGTGTTTTTCTTTGGCTCCAATTTCCTCCCCCTGACACACACACATATATTAAGGTAGCTGCTGCTCAGACGCTACCCACCTCCAATTAGGTTTGCCTGTTCTTGAACTTCATATAAATGGACTCATACAGTGTGTACTCCTTAGTGTCTGGCTTCTTTCATGCCTTTATTATTTTTTGTGTGGTAAGATATACATAACATAAAATGTACCACTGTAACCATTTTGAGTATACAGTTCAGCGGCATAAATACATTCACATTGTCATGCAATCGTCACCACCATCCATCCACAGAACTTTTTCACCTTTCCAAAATGAACCTCTATACCCACTAAGTAATAACTCCCCAGTCTCCCCTACCCTCCAGCCCCTGGTAACCTCTATTCTACTTTCTGTCTCTATGAATTTGCCTATTTAGGTACCTTATATAAGTGGAATCATACACTATTTGCCTTTTTGTGTCTGACTTATTTCACTTAGCATAATGTTTTCAAGATTCATCCATGTTGTAGCAGAACTTCATTCCCTTTTAAGATGATAATATTCCATTGTATGTATATACCACATTTTGTTTATTGATTTTGTTTATCGAAAAGTGGACATTTAGGATGTTTCCACTTTTTGGCTATTGTGCATAATGCTGTATGAACACTCATATACAAATATCTGTTTGAGTCCCTGCTTTCAATCTTTTGAGTAGTGGAATTTCTGGATCATATTGTTACCTAGTCCAAGCTCATACTGCTCACTGCACAACAGGCCAATAAATCAAGAGATGAGTTGTTGGGACAAGGAATAGCGACTTTATTTGGAAAGCCAGCAGACAAAAGAAGATGGTGGACTCGTGTCCCAAAGAACCATCTTCCCTGAGTTAGAATTCAGGCTTCTTTTATACTAAAAGGGAAGGGGGTAAAGTCCTGGTCCCCGCCAGACTCAGGAGGAGATGTATCAATTTCTTCTTTCCTGTAGTCATTCAATAGGTGGCCCTGGTCAGGATGTTTTCTGTCAGCTAAACAAAGGTGTTTTAGCTTAATGTTTATTACCTGAGAGACAGGGATCCCAGAGATGGGCCATTATGTATACTTTAGGCTTATAGGCAACATCACTTTAGTGATTAACTTATAATAGAATACGAAAGTTCTTTCCTATTACAATATGATAATTCTATGTTTAACTTGTTGAAGACTTGCCAAACTGTTTTCCACATGGCTAAAACGTTTTACATTCCCACCAGCAGTGCATTTTTCCCACATCCTTGTCAGCACTTGTTTTTCCCTTTTCAAAAATAATAGCCATCCTAAAGAGTGTGAAGTGGCATCTCACGCTGATTTTGATGTATGTTTATACTTAAAATGCTCTCTGTCCTTGGTTCCTGCCTTCATATTGGTTCTTTGTTAATTTTTCATTCTTCTTGGCCGACTCCTCCTTCTCTCTCTGCCT
The DNA here is from genome assembly GCF_000442215.2 of Lipotes vexillifer. NCBI lineage: Eukaryota > Metazoa > Chordata > Mammalia > Artiodactyla > Lipotidae > Lipotes > Lipotes vexillifer. Next base: position 1,933,573 of record NW_006793498.1, on the reverse strand, counting down.
CCTTAATTTGGGTTTCCCTGGGTTCCTCCTCAGCCTCTCCTGCCTTCTTTGCACATAGTACCTGGAGATTTCATCCATGTCCATGATAGAAGTATCCCACCCATGCTGGTAACTCACAAATCTGTATTTCTGTAGTCAGGACCCCTCTCTGAGCACAGTATTGCTTTAAAATCATCATCTCCAGAAAATAAAAGAGTGTGAAGTTTAAAACTTGATTAAAAATATGAACACTTTGATGGTCTTTTTTGCTGGTGAGATTAGGGAGTGAGGAAGAAAGAAAAGACTCTCACATTCTAAAAAAATTGTGGTTAAAAACACATAACATAAATGTACTATCATAACCATTTAAAAAAGAGAGACTTTATTTTTTAGAGCAGTATTAGGTTCACAGCAAAACTGAGTCAAAGGTACAGAGATTCCCCATATACTTCCCCCCCGCCATGTACATACAGCCTCTCCCATATCAAAATCTCCCACCAGACTGTTGAATCTGTTACAACTGATGAACCTCCACTGACTCATCATCATCACCCAGAGTCCGTAGTTTACATCAGGATTCACTCTTGGTGTTGTACATTCCTTGAGTTTAGACAAATGTAATAATGACATGTAGCCATCATTATAGTATCATACCAACAGTTTCACTGCCCTAAAAATCCTCTGTATTCCACCTCTTCATCCCTCTCTTCCTCCTAACCCCTGACAACCACTGACCTTTTCACTGTCTTCAGACTTTTGCTTTTTCCAGAATATCGTATTGTTGGAATCATACAGTAGGTAGCCTTTTCAGATTGGCTTCTTTCACTTAGTCATATGCATGTAATGTTCCTCCATGCCTTTTCATGTCTTGATAGCTCATTTCCTTTTAGCACGAATATTACATTGTCTGGATGTGCCACAGTTTATTTAGCCATTCACCTACTGAAGGACATCTTGGTTGCTTCCAAGTTTTGGCAATTATGAATAAAGCTGCTCATCTGTGTGCAGGTTTTTGTGTGAACATGAGTTTTCAACTCATTTGGGTAAAATCAAGGAGCATGACTGCTAAATCATATGGTAAAAGAATGTTTAGTTTTGCAAGACACTGTCAAACTGTCTTCCAAACTGTCTTCCAAAGGCTGCATCATTTTGTATCCCACTAGCAATGAATGAGAATTCCTGTTGCTCCTTGTTTTTGGTATTGTTAGTGAAAGAAAGAATGGATAAACTGGACCTTATTAAAATTTAAAACTTCTGTTCTGCAAAAGCATTTGCAAGAGAATGAGAAGACAAGCCACAGACTGAGAACATATTTGTAAAAGATATATCTGATAAAGGACTATTATCCAAAATATACAAACAACCCTTAAAACTCAACAATAATAAAACAAACAACCCAATCAAAAAATAGGGAAGAAACCTGAATAGACACTTTACCAAAGAAGATGTAGAGATGGAAGATATGCATATGAAAAGATGCTCAACTTAATGTGTTATGAAGGAGTTGCAAATTAAAACAATGAGATACGCTTCATGCTTATTAAAATGGCTGTAATCCATCATAATCATTTTTAAGTGTACAGTTCAGTAGTGTTAAGTATATTGACGCTGTTGTGCAACCAGTTTCCAGAACTCTTTTGATCTTGCAAAACTGAAACCATATACCCACTGAACAATGACTCTGCATTTCCCCTCCCCCACCCCACCCCCGCCTCTGGCAACCACCATCCTACTTTCTGTTTCTCTGCATTTGACTATTTTAGTTACCTCATATAGGAGAATACTAATCGTATTTGCCCTTTTGGGACTGATTTATTTCACTTAGCATAATGTCCTCAAGGTTCATCCATGTCATAGCATGTGTAGGATTTCCCACATTTTTTTAATTTTAAAAAACTATCGATGTTTTCAATTAGGTAATATATGCTGTGCTGGCTGTTTTTTCCACTTGTCCCTAGTCAGCCATTCCCTAACCGCTCCCTGCTCTGAGTCTACAGATTGCCTTCCCCTTGCCCTCTGGTTTCTGGTTGCAGCTGGGTTGGCAAATGGGAAGCACCATCAGGAGGCTGAAGGGCATGAGGTATTCATTTATCACCCACACAAGCACTACCTTCCTGCCTCACAACTGTTCAGGCAGCGGCCGCTCTTCATTCCTCTTCCTCAGCACCAGCTCACTCTAGGCTCCCTTAACACCGTTTCCCACTCTGACTGCACACCCCTGGCCCCCGCAGGCCTAGGGTTAGGAACAGCTTCCTGCTGTTGCTAGTCCCTGCAAGCTTTCCCATCCCATTTTTTGTTCCTTTAACCTCACCCATGCATTGGTAAATCATCTCTTTATTAAAGTCTCTTCATTAAACTTTTTGAGTAT
>NW_006793498.1:1925182-1931119 GCF_000442215.2 Lipotes vexillifer | reverse complement strand
TCAAAGGATTCCTGCTGTGATCCTGAGTCACACACATGCAGCTATGTTAAAAAAAAAAAAATTAATGGTGTAGAAGGCTAAGAAATGAAAAAAGAAATTGCTTTCTACCCCATAGCCCTAATTCCCTTCCATTCCATTTCACGTCCAGTTGCCATTTATTTGTTTGGGACTTTTGGGGGGAGGGGTGGGGGTAGGATGACCTTGACTTCACCTCTTGGGTGAACTCTAATGGGTCGCAGACAATCATGTTAAATCCTCCCTTGCTGGTACCTGATTCAGAAAGCCAGACCTAAGCTATCCATGCAGGGTATTTCCCTGTCCGGGGGATCCGGCTGAGAGTGGGCTCACGAGTCACTGCTATGATTCCGTTCAGACCAATGAGATGCAAGGGGAAATTTGCTGGGGGGAGGGTTTCCTCTCAAGAGAACCATGATTGCAGATGAGGGTCAGAACTGCTAGAACCAGTCTGAGAAGTCAGCAGAGGAGGCTGAGCCAGGAGAATCAGGGAAACGGAGCTGAGACAGCGGATTAAGCCACTAAAGCTAAACTGTAAACCCAACCAGCCTCTACACTTCAAATTATGGGATCTGATCAATTTCATGATTATCTGTTTATTTACAACAAAAGCATCCTAACCAATACATGCATACACTACAAAACACACATTCCCAAATGGGATCATTTCATAGACATTGTACTGCAAATAGCTTTTTTCACTAAATCATGTATTCTAAACATCTTTTCAAGTAAGCACATTTAGTCCTGCTTCATTATTTTAAATACTGCAGGGTATTTTGTCAAAGGGAAATGTCAGAGTTTATCCTTTCCTGTACAGAAGAACATTTAGGTTGTTACAGCTTTTCCCTATTAAAAACAAACAATGGCACAATGACACATACTTTGGAGTGTCTGAATTAATATGTACATACGATAAATTCCTAATAGAATTGCTTGGTCTATAAGTCTGAGAATTTTAAATGGTCATAAATACTGCTATATTGTCTTCTAAAAGGTTTCAATAATTTACACTCTTATATGTATATGTGAGCATACTTTTTTCTTCACACCCCTGCCAATACTGGGTATTATAAAAAGCTTAAACCTTTGGTAATCAGATGAAAATTACATCTCATTAGTGCATTAACATTTGATTCATGAGTTAGGTCAAAGCATTTTTATGGTTGGTTTTTTTTTTTGTAAACTATATTCTTTGCCTACTTTTCTACTTAATTTTATTTTTCTTACTGATTTGATGTAGTATATATATTTGTATATACATTTCAAATAGCTGTTTATTATAGGTGTTAAATTTTGTGTTCCTGCTTTTGCTAATCACTGCAGTTTATGGTACATTTTTCATGAAAAAGTTTTATGCAATCTAATGTGTTGATGTCTTCCCTCATCATGTCAGGATATTGTTTTATACTTCGAGCTCTTCCTTCCCTCCAAGATTATTATTTAAATTCACCAACGTTTTCCTCCAGTTATTTTATAGGCTCATCTTTACATTTAAGTCTCTGATCCAAGTGAAAAGTTTTTGTTCTATACAAATCTGTACTCTTTGATTTTTTGGTTACAATGAGCCTATATAAGTATTACAGTTTTAAGAATATGGTCACCAGTTAGTACAGTACAGATATATATCTTTCTATGAAAATCTTGATAAAAACAAAACCAATAACAGACATAATTTTAAAAACATCAACGTGGCAAACGAATGAAACTATGCTCCCCATATTTTGCTTTGAAATTTGAAAGATCACCATATCTGAGCCTCCCTCTGCTATGCCTAAACTGCTTTTCCATGTGTACACACTGTTCTGCACATGAGGACTGCTGGCTTGTTATTGGTGGCCACCCCTCCTTAAGCTTGATATCAATCCACAGGAAAAAAAGGAAGAAAAGATGTCAAGAGAAAGAGTAATCGAGTAAGATAATAACCTGTTGGAAGGAGAATCAGCATTTACTTCCAGGCAGCAACAACTCCTCTTGAAGCGTCTGGACTGCCCAACAGTATGATTCATTTCTTGACTCCCACCCCATAAAAACTCTTCAAAGCTCTCCACCCCTCCAGTCCATAGCCCCAAAGTGTCTCCCCTACACATAAAATCAAGAGCATGGGCTCTGGAGCCAAACTGCCCAATTCACACTGGACTCTGCCACTTAACCAGCTGTTAAGACTTTAGCACATTGCTTAAACATCTCTGGACCTCAGTTTTCTCACTTGTAAAATGGGAATAGTAATAGTAATACTTACCTCATAGAGCTGTCCTGTGGATGGATCTTCTGAGATAATACACATCAAGCAGTTGGCATAGTACCTGGAATATAATAGTGCTCAATACGTGTTAAGCTATTTTCATTATCAGAGTCTAATTGAGTCTATCTGAGCCTCAAATCCCTCTTAGAAGTCCAAGGGAATATCAGAAAGTTAGGACTTATGAGATATTCCAATTGTTCTATTGTTTGACAGGTTTGGGGAGGTCATGCAACTTCTGCCTTTCTACTTTGCTACACTATAATATGTGGACAATTAGCTTATTACAATTAACTACTCATTGTAAAGTACAGTAAAGACGCAGTTTGAGGGCTACTATTATTAAAGTGGTTCTTATTCACTTGACTTAAGATATGCTGTTTTTTCTCTAACTGACTCAGTGCTCTACTCACTACCATTGTGCAATAAAATTAGAGAAAGCTGTTGCATCATTTCAAACCTGCTTATTGATGTTAAGATCCCACTGTGCAATGGAAAAAAAAATCTTAGTCATTGTAAGGCAATAGCACCACAATGGAAGGGAAAGGAAAGGGGTCTTACTTGATAAACTGTGCAACTGAGGTATATTTTGTGATAATAATTCTCCCAATAATCTTATGAATTTAGCACTTTATAAAGTTGTCGTATCAAGTTCCCCTCTTACAGAAAAGCAAACTAAAACTTTTTAAGATCACATTACTGGCAGGGATCATTAAGGCTCATATTAGAAAACTGTTTACCACATTTATATGTAGATACAATTTTGTTTTCAAAAAAATACAGTAATGCGATTAAAATGCATTAATTTATTTTTTAAATCCTTTTTGTGTGTATTACACTTCATCTTTGGTGCACTCTATTATGGCTGAATTTTTTGGCTTATTTCTTAGAATTCACTAGTTTATACTTGGATGTGTTTATTTTGCTATTTGCTTTATCTACCAGGACTTTTATTTCAATGATCATATTTTTTGTTTTCAAGAGCAACAATTGATTCTTTAATTAAAAACTGCCTGCCCTTATGGGTGTAGCATCCTCCCGTATCTCTGAAGTTATTATTTATTTATTTTTAGCTGCGCTGGGTCTTTGTTGCTGTGCGCGGGCTTCCTCTAGTTGCGGCGAGCGGGGGTTACTCTTCATTACTGTGCGCTGGCTTCTCATTGTAGTGGCGTCTCTTATTGCGGAGCACAGGCTCTAGGCATGTGGGCTTCAGTAGTTGTGGCACGTGGGTTCAGTAGTTGTGGCTCATGGGCTCTAGAGCGCAGGCTCAGCCGTTGTGGCACACGGGCTTAGTTGCTCCGCGGCGTGTGGGATCTTCCCGGACCAGAGCTCAAACCCATGTCCCCTGCATTGGCAGGCGGATTCTTAACCACTGAGCCACCAGGGAAGTCCTCTCTGAGGTTATTGATTATAGTTAATTTTAAATTTTATTTGCTCTATTAACTGTTTCCTCGGGCATTCATGCTTATACTTACTGGGCTTGGTGCCTGTCTTTCATGATGTTGGTTTTCCTTAAAAGCCTGGTGATTACTGGTTTGCTGCTCTTCTTTGTGTTTGAGCAGCTCTGTCTGTGGGAGCTGGTTCTGTTCCTGGAAGCTGTCTCTGGTCGTTGTGGATCTCTCCAGCCCTCTCCTACTACCCCCGCAGTTCACTACCCTCTGGAACAATATTTTCAACCCTTTTTTCACTATTGTCCTCCTAAGAAGCCCTTTTTAGACACTTTTCCCCCTAATCACTGCCTAAGTCCAATGAATTTTAGTACCACAGATGTCCTCTACATCTGTTTATTTACTGTTGTCCTTTGTTTGGGGTTTTTGGGGGAGGGATGGGAGTAGGATGACCTTGACCTCACCTCCATCCTTTGGAGGGCCACGAATTATTGCAATATGTAAGGGTATTTTTTTATTCTTCTCTCCTCATCCATCACCCCCAAACCAATTTTTGCTGCACTGACAGCAATACTGTACACACCCCCAGCTGAAGATGTGCATTCTGAAGAATGTCCCTGTCTTTCTGCACCACGTATCCTGGAGGTAAATGCTCTTATTGCCTTCTGTTTAGAAAACAGTTGCCCAAAGGACTCCCCTGCTCCTCCATCCAGTGCCTCTGAGTTTAGAACATTCCAACATAACTTGAGTTATTCCCACCTCTAGAATCTCTGATGCACTAGGGTGTCTAGTTGTTGTCTTTTTTATGAATAGACTTCATTCTTCAGAGCAGTTTTAAGTTCACAGCAAAATTAAGCAGGAAGTACAGACTGTTCCCACACACTCCCTCCCCAGCCCACATGCAGCCTCCCCACCATCAACACCGCATCCCCATTGCAACACTGGTTACAATCTGCACTAGGTTTTAAACTGATGTTCGCTCTATTGATCAGATGATACAAGCTTTCAGTAGTTCTGGAATTCTTCAAAAATTTAGACCTACTGGTAGCATATTTTGTTATTTTTAAGCAACAGTATGCATTTTTCTTTGTCTTTATAATTTTTGTAATTTTGAGGGACTGAGGCAGGTGGGTAGGGAGGTCTTTCCTTATAGTCCTTTATCTCAAGTCAATCTTCTAGAGAGAGAGTTCTACCAGGATTTTAAAAGAAATTTTGGGGTGGTAATTAACTTCCATAGACCATTATTTTACGTTGTGCCAGCAATCCTCCAATTTATAACCCAAGAATTCTTCTAAATTCTAAAGGGCAAGCAAATTATTCTTAACTAGGCACTCAACATTTGCAATAAGTAGTATGTATTAGCCTATGTATGATAAAGTAGCATGGCTCTATTTTTGTGAGTTCTTTCTTTAATGTACTGTATTTATGATTGTTGGAGCTTGTGATATATTTAATTTACATACTACATTAAAATTATATATCAATACTATATATTTAAGCAAATTTATTAAAAAGACACCACAAAGGCCATTAAATTCTATTTCTACTGTTCCATATTCACTTTTAATCTGCCAGTGTACATATCTATACATATTGCATAGTTCTAACATTTTATGCATACTATTTTTGTTCTGTTTTATTAGTGTGTGTGTCTTGTGTGTGTGTTTATATTTCCAAGTCTACAAAGTTGCCATTTTTACTACCCATATAATTATCATACAGGATGGAAACCATCATATTTACTGACATCTTGTTAGTATTAAGAATTAAGAATATTTTTTTCCATATGTGTGATGATGTGGTCTCCAGAATTATGCACTCTGAAGTTTTGATTTCATCTTCATTTAATCTTTCTTTGTTTAATCATTTGCAGTGAAGAAAAATGCTCTCTGATTACTGTTTTAAAATCCTGGCAAACATAGATTCCAATATATATATATATATAATTGTGAAAAAAAAAGAACTAAGAATATTTTTATATTGTGTCAAAGAGCATGAATACTGTCAAGCAGCTTTCCAAATACGCATGCCAATTTACAGTGCACCTTCAGCCTTGCCAAACACTGGGTTCAAAATTTTTTATTCTTTTGGAAGTCTTTAAATTGGCTTTTTTTTTTTTTTTAACATTTGTGACTGCATTTTCCCAGTCAATGACTTCCTGTCTGTATTGTTGCAGGCATAAAAGTGTTTGTGCCAGACTGTGTTTTCCTAATCTGTCTTTAACAACCAAACCATCCCACACATTCTTCTTTCACACTTCTCCCATTGAGAGGTGAGCTCTATGCTCTTTCC
>NW_006793498.1:1913658-1925169 GCF_000442215.2 Lipotes vexillifer | reverse complement strand
CCCTGGTGGCGCAGTGGTTGAGAGTCCGCCTGCCGATGCAGGGGACACGGGTTTGTGCCGCAGTCCGGGAAGATCCCACATGCGGCGGAGCGGCTGGGCCCGTGAGCCATGGCCACTGAGCCTGCGCGTCCGGAGCCTGTGCTCGGCAACGGGAGAGGCCACAGGTGTGAGAGGCCCGCGTACCGCAAAAAAAAAAAATGCAATACAGTGACTGCTTGGGTTCAAAGCAAGTATATCAAATTATATACTTGCTCTTAGGAGTGAGCCATCTTGCTGTGAGAAAGCTCAAGCCGCTGCAAGGAGGCCCAGGTGGAGCAGTACTGAGGGCCTCAACCCACAGTGCTGGCTGAGCTCAGTACAAAGCCAGCACCAACTTGCCAGCCGTGTGAGTGAGTCATCTTGACTCACTAGTCCTCAAACTAGCCACCCCTGCTAACGCTGTGAGGGGGAGCAGAGATAGGGCAACCCTGCTCAGTGCTGCCCAGATTAAAGATTTATGAACAAATTAAATGTTTTTGTTTTAAAGGTCTCTTTGCTCCACACACTCACACGTCCTCTTCTGGTCTTTTTCATAGCTATTCTGGTGGATATGGAGTATTTTTTCGTTTTTTTTAAATTAATTTATTTATTTGGCTGTGTTGGGTCTTAGTTGTGGCATGTGGGATCTTTTGTTGCAGTGGGTGGGCTTCTCTCTAGTTGTGGTGCTCAGCTCCAGAGCGCGCGGGCTCAGTAGTTGCAGCACACAGACTTAGTTGCCCCGCGGCATGAGGGATCTTAGTTCCCTAACCAAGGATCGAACCCACATCCCCTGCACTGGAAGGTAGATTCTTAACCACTGGACCACTAGGGAAGTCCCCATAATTGTTTTTGTTTTAAACCACAAAATTTGGGGCTGGTTTGTTACCCAACAATTGATAACTGATACAGTATTCATATCTCCTTTAACCACTTATCAAGTGCAGTTAGGAATGTTGACATGTAGTTGTTTAACTCTTTATTTGGAAGAGCCACTTAAAAGAAAATCAGAGAGAAACACAGAGAAGTGAGAGGCAGTATAGCATATAAGAGCAATCTGGAATTAGACTGCCTGGCATCAAATACTGGCTCTGCCAATCACTCACAAATTGTCAACAGATAGCTTGTCATCTGTTAAATGGGATTATGATGGTAATTGCCTCATTAGGAGTATTTTGAGGATAAAATGAGTTAATGTATATAAAGTATTTAGCTCAGTGCCCAGCCAACAGCAAACCCTGTTTAAGTGCTACCCACTCTATTGTGTTGCTTTCTTTCTTTCTTCCTTTTTTTTTTTTTTTTAATTGTACCGATACACATTTTCTTTATTTTTATACCTGGTATCAGCCAGGATTCTTTTCAGTACAGTAACAGAAAACTCAATAAAAACTGACTTAAGAAGGAAATAGCTTAACTAACTTAATCAGAGGTAAGGCAAGATCAGCAATGGGTCAGTATGTCATTTCAATAACGCCATCAAAGACCCAGGTTCCTTTAGCTTTTAGATTTGCTATTAGTAACAAAGTAGGTAAATAATCCCAACTCATATCCAGATATGGCAAAGTCTAGAGGAAGAAGACAGGTCATCTCCTCTTTTGGTTCTCTCATAAAAGGAAGAGTTTTTCTTCACAGACTTACGTCCATTGGCAAAAACTGGGTATGTATCCAATTTATAACCAAATCTCTTCAGTATGATTTGAGTGGGATAGGTATTGGACTGTCAACTACAATGTTCACTGAACACTTTCAAGAGTATACAACTTGTTTCTGGTAATATACCCTGTTTCATCAATAGTTCTGATTTATTCTCTGACCCCACTGTTCTATGCTTTCCAGGTGGTTGATTACTTTTAAATTCTACCTTTATTTTTGTATTGTAGACAAAATGACGCGTAGAATTATGGTCTTCTGTGTTTATTACGCATCTTTGAATCTCATTTTACTTCTCAAGGAGAAAATCTGTTCATTTCTCTCCATGTCTGTTAATTATTCCTTGTTTCTTTGTTCAGCTACATAATTAATTAATTGGTTAATTAACCTGCTATTGACAGTGAGTTTTTAATGTCTTCACTTACAAATATAGTTCTATTTATTTCCTCCTGTATTTCTGTATTAGCTTTTGTTTTAGATGTTTGCCTTATTTCTCGGGGCATTTACATTTAATGTTGTTAATATTTTATGTGTTAATATAGCTTTACCATCACATAGCAATCTTGTTTCTCGTACTGTTTTAGTTTCAAATCTTTTTTACCTAATATCATATAGTTACTCTGCTTCTGCTTCTCCTTCTCTCTCCACTCTCTCTCATTTATTTCAGTTTTGTTTTTTGGACAAACATGCTGAAACTCAGACCACCTCTTGATAGCCTGCTAATTCTTGTTTTGATGATAATGATGGCAATAACAGTTTTTAGCCAGAAAAGCAAAAAATAGCTATTGATTTTATTTTTTTTTATTCTTACTCTAATTTCCTGGAACTATGAGGCCTATGAAGCCCTGAAATTTGCATTTTTAAAGAAATTCATCTTTTACAAGCCAATTTGTACTCACTATGGGGTATCATCAACATCATTGTGGTCAATACCAGATTTTCTAAAAATGAAGGTGACCAATTCTATATAAGGATACCACTTCAAGCTTTTGCAAAAGTCAGTAATGCCACTAAGGTTATTTTATTATCCAGTTTTCTATTCAATAGCATTTTATATATATTACAAGTGATTTTATATGGAGTTCCCCAAATAGTGAAAAACATATGGATTACCTCTGAACAACCACAGCCTTTTAAATTGCTTAAAATTTAAAAAATAAAATAAACATCTTTCTTTGAACATCTACGGCATATACAGTTTATAGCACTTGAATATCCTCTGTCTTACGGAGTTTCTACTTTCTTCACTTGTGTATTACTCTCCTCCTCCCCAACGTATTTGTCTGTTATTCCAAGGCAAGGATCTTGTTTCACGCTCCTTTTTTTCTTTTTTAGCTGCACCACACAGCATGTGGGATCTTAGTTCCCCGACAAGGGATCAAACCCACAACCCCCGCATTGGGACCACAGAGTCTTAACCACTGGACCACCATGGGAGTCCCTCCCACTCTTTTTGTTTGGCTGCTGCAACTTTGCATAGAGTAGGTGCTCAGTCAGTACTCATTTTTAAAATTGTATTTATCTACTTATTTATTTTCGGTTGTTTTGGGTCTTTGCTGCCGTGCATGGGCTTTTCTCTAGTTGTGGCGAGCGGGCGCTACTCTTCATTGCTCTGTGCGGCCTTCTCATCGCAGTGGCTTCTCTTGTTGCAGAGCACGAGCTCTAGGTGTGCAGGCTTCAGTAGTTGTGGCTGGCGGGCTCTAGAGTGCAGGCTCAGTAGTTGTGGCACATGGGCTTAGTTGTTCCGCAGCATGCGGGATCTTCCCAGACCAGGGCTCGAACCCATGTTCCCCGCATTGGCAGGCAGATTCTTAACCACTGTGCCACCAGGGAAGTCCAGTAAGTATTTATTAATTAATTAGAGTTCTCCAAGTAGCCCAGAGGTGATTCCTAGAATAGTGTGGGTATTGTGTATTACCATGTGTGTGACAGCGTGAAGTGTATGCCTATAGTAGGCTGAATAATGATCCCAAAGATAACAGGTCCTAATCCCTAGAACCTATAAATATTACCTTATTTGGAAAAACAGTCTTTGCAAATGTGATTAAGTTAAGGATCTTGGTACAAAGATTATCCTGGATCATCTGGCTGGCCCTAAATGCCATCACATGTGCCCTTATAAGAGAGAGGCAGAGGGATGTTTTTTTTGTGGGGCGGGAGAAGGGAGGGAGGGAGAGAGAGGGCTGTGGGGAGAAAGAGAGAAAAGAAGGAGAAGAAGAAGGAGAAGGAGGAGGAAGAACCAGAGAAAGATTAAAGATGCTGTACTTGAAGATTTGAGTGATGGGGCCACAAGCCCAGGAATGTCAAGAACCACCAGAAGCAGGAAGAGTCAATGAATGGATTCTCCCAGAGTGCGGCTCTGCCAATATCTTGATTTCAGTCTGTTGATACTAGTTCAGGACTTCTGCCCTCCAGATCTGTGAGAGAATAAATTTCTGTTGTTTTAAGCCATCACATTTGTGATAATTTGTTAGAGCAGCCATAAGAAATGAATATGATTCCAATCCAATAATGCTTTTTCAGTTATTGGGAGATTTAAGAGTTATACATCTGGGGGTTCCTGAACCCTTTTCTTTGTTTTTTAATATTTTATTTAGTTATTTATTTATTTACTTGGCTGCACTGGGTCTTAGTTGTGGAACGCAGGATCTTTGTTGCCCTATGCGGGATCTTCGTTGCGGTATGTGGGATCTTTAGTTGCGGCATTAGGGCTTTTAGTTGCAGCATGCGCGATCTAGTTCCCTGACCAGGGATTGAACCCAGGCCCCCTGCACAGAGTCATAACCACTGGACCACCAAGGAAGTCCCCTGAAACCCTTTTTATCTTCCAGTACTGAGCTAATGGCGCCACTGCAAGTCAATCACATTGCAGACTGTGTTAAGGAAGCCACTCTGCAGCACCCTTCAATGCATATGTTATCAGCCACATTGAGTCATTTTTCAAGGTGGCTCAGTAATATGTAGACCAGCACTGCCCCCACCCACTGCCCCCACCAGTTCTATATCAGTTGATCTCTAAGGATCTGTCCACCTGTCAAATTCTCCGATCTATCAGGAAACTATAGCCTTTAGTGGTGTCCTGTGTGATGACAGCAGGGTTCCTGGATATAGTAGTAAGAGCCACCTTTGGTATCTAATCCGAAAACAAAGGATTATAATGGAAGCGACCCACTGGTAAAGCAGGATGCCTTCAAATCCAGAAAAAAATTCTGCTAGCTTCCTAAATAAAATTGGCTTTAATTATCTAGTTAAGAAGAATATGGAAACATTCTAGCTTCAGTAAAACCGGAGTTGAGCAAAACGGCCTGCCTTATAAAATGCCAAGTGAATGAAGCCTAAAAATGGAATGCAGCTATACAGGTAAATCATGTCATTTCTCTGCTCAGAGACTCCCACTTGATGGAGACTTTGTGTTTAGGTTACCAGCTGGGGGCCCCGTGGGCGCTGGAGAGAGATGCAAGGTCTTCACTCTTTTTTTAAGGTTTCTTTGTTTTATTTTGTTTTTAAAACCAGGAAAGCAGCTTGCATTTCCGAGGTCACCAGCTCCTTCTTAAGTCTCTTCTTTTCACGACCATACTGCTTTGTTTTGTTTTTCTTTAACCTAGGTAAAAACTCAACCACAAATGCAATGTTTATCCTTCAAAATAGCAGCTGAAAAGAGCACAGGATGTGTGAGACTAAAAACACTCTTTTGGCTTCCTCTTCTGTGTGTGTGTGTGTGTGTGTGTGTGTGTGTGTGTGTGTGTGTGTGAGATCTTCCTCAGGTTTCTCCCAAAGGGAGCCTGCTTTAAGTAACATTTTTCAGTTTGGCTGAGCAGGAGAAGTTCCCCAAATGAGAGCAGCATCACCTTGGGAACATTACCTTGTCTGTTCCGTGCATTTGGGCTCAGGGTTAACTTCAGTTGAGCAATAATTCTCCACTCTCTTGTCTTCTTCGTAAAGTCATGACTTCAAGCGTGTTAGTCTTGCCTCTCTCCTCAGTTGTTCAAAAATACCATTTGGATCGTGGATACCAGAGCTTCTGAAAGATTGGCTTTCCTTGGGAACGCCATTAGAAAGACTCCTTGGAAATCTGTCTTCCTTCAACTCAGCTGTTTATTTTCCTTTTGGATGCATTCCATTGGACAACAGCATTTATTAGTTCAAATTCTTGCTTCATAGAACCACTTGTTCTTAATGACACGTGTCCCTTCTTCTCATACGCCTCACCCTCTTTGCTCAATTCTCTCTTCCTTTATTTCTGTATCTTTGCAGTTTTCTGCAGCCAACTTACTATCAACTAGCTATTAACAAGGGACCTACTTGCTATTAACAAGGGACTTTTCTCATCATTATTTTAGGTGTGACTTTTATAAAGTGTATATGTACTGTGGCAAACGGCTTTTTAAAAAATTGAATTGAATACTGAAAAGTCAAGTTTGAAATAAAAACCCTGATTGTAGCTTGCCCTTAAAAACTGGAGGATCAAGCAACACTGGATCCTTTTTTTTTTTTCTTTTTCGATGAAAATGAAGAATATTCTAAGTTGTTTAATATGGGGGGGAAAAAAAAGCCTAGCTTCACTATATCATTTGCCTGGGCCCAGGAGTATTGAGTTTGCCGTCTCTGCTTAACATGCCTAGCACTGCCCTAGATGGGACTGGGAAACTTTTTCCTAGCACTAATATGAAAGCAAGGTAAAATAGATTGAAGAGAAAGCTATAAAATAAAAAATTTTAAATGCCATTAAGACTCCTTGTCTGCAGTATATATATATTTGTGTCTGTTACATGCACTCTAATTTTCATTAACTTAAAACTGGTGTCTTAAAATGATGGCCATACTATTTCTTGGGAATGTCTATAACACAATAATTGCTTATGCCTCCAAAGTATCATCCTTCTCTTTGCAAAAATGTAACTAGTTCACTCTAAGAAATGAATTTCAAAGTTTGGAAACTGAATAACCCAAAGAAAGGAAAAACTAGGTATGGGGTATATGGAGCAGCATACTCCATAGGTGGTGGTTTGACCCACAGCGCTGAGAGGCGTTGAAAGAGTTAAGAACAAATGATCCTCTTCCGAATAGTGCAGAGTCACACTGAGGTATCACCTCCCCACCCCCACTTCTCCTTTTAGTAACTTAAAGGGTGATCACTGAGATCAGACTACTTCAGGAACATTCCTAAGTATACGGGCATTTCTTGAACTACTAGTAATTTTTGTTTCTTTTCTATTGACTAGAGGTTTATTTGCAGTTCTCCAAGATTTTGTTCTTTCAGGGAATGTCTCATTGTGTTTGTTCCTCCAATTTTTCTATGCCTAAAAAAAATGGCCCTGAGTGAGCCCTTAGAAAGAGGAAGAAGATACTGTTCTTTATTCCTTTGCTGTTGTCGCTGATGAAACCAAAGGCAGACTACTTTCTCAGTCTATCTTTTAGCATCTTATCTGATTTCCTTTTATAATATTTTTTTCCCTCTGTGTGGTCTCTTAAAGCGAATAGCAGTTAAATAAGCAATACTTTCTGGCTTAGGTCAGGTACTTTCTCAAGATGGATTATAGGCCTTTTGTGTAGTGTGATCAACCAGCCACAAACACATCCTAAGGAGAAACCTGCGTGTTTGGTATATTAACATGCCTGACTTTCTCTTCGCCTTCAAAAGGTATATTCTGGCTCTATTCCTATTTTATCTGCCTGAAACATCCTTTAAGGGAAATTATAAATTAAAAAAAGAGGTTTTAAATAAATATTTGGATCTTGAGTCTCTAGAGTTTTCATAAATCAAAACTTTCCCCCCTTTCTTAAATGTAGCCAGAGGAAAACTAGATGAAAGATTACTCAGAAACAGTCTCTTTAGACGCTCTCTGACTCAAACAAAGTACAAACAATTTTTCTCTTGGGTATAAGGCCTCCCTGTTATGCAATGATTCAAAGCAGAAGGAAGTTGATTATACCAGATTCAAAGTAAAAATCCAAGTAGATTTCTGCTGCTTTGGTGGGCTTATTTGCATTTCCTATATTCTTTTGCAGTTAAAGTGGTTTGGGACCCATATTCCCTAACTGGGGAATAGAATAATTCCTTTTGTATATCTGAGTGCTTTGTAGGGCGCAATCTGTAACAGAGAGCTCTTAAACATACTTCTTTAAGACCTTTTTTTGTCCCTGGCATGGGTCACACAGCACAGTTCATTTCTTATACTTTATCTCATCTGGAGCTCCTTTGGCTGTAGCCTCCTAATTTGTTTTACAGCTATTACCTTGCTAAAGATATATATTTTTAACAGTCTCCTCTTTGGCATCCAACAATCTTAAAATATTTTTAAATAGAGAGTACTGGGGCAGAACCGAAGAGAAGAAAACAGCCCAACGATCTTGCAATTGTCACCAAGTTTAAGAACCACAGCTCTAGAATATGTGCCCTACCTCTGCTTGCTCTAGGAGTACAGTAGCAAGGAGTCTGAGCTGGGCAACACAGGATAACTGTGCCAGTAGGTTCTATGGGTTTATTTGTCAATAACTCATTGTAAGTTCTTTCCCAGGTCTTTGTGTCTACTAAGGGCTAGGAATACAGGGACAGTTTTAGCTAGTCATAGACTGTCACGGTGATCTAGGAAATGATTCCTGCGTTAATAGGAAATAGCCTCCTCATTAGTATCTATGGCTAGGGGCTGTGCTACCACCTAGAAGCCATGAAGACTAAGTGTGGAATAAAGCCCTTACTGATTCTAGCCCATTAATTATGCTGCTTTATGAATGTTTTTCTTGCTTAATAACTATTGTCAGATGCAATGTATCATGGGGTCCCAAGTTGGAAAGTTCACTTTAGTGATCTTTGACCACAGCTCAGTTGACTGCAGTTGTGTAGGAGACAAAAAGAATTCAAGTTTTTCTTTGATTTTTGAATACTTCTTTTTTAATGATCATAAGGAAAGTAATTTTGTTGTGTCTAAAGAAGAATGACCTTCCCATTAGATTGGATTGCAGTCTGTTCTTGGACTAGGCAGAAAATGAACTATCAGAAGACTTCTTGAAATCCTTTACCAGGACTTTGATTCTGTTAGGTAAAACACTGAACACAAGGCAAAGTCCACTGGCTACTTAGTTTGAGAACATGAGATTTCACATTTTGGTTTTCAGAAATTTGTCTGTCCCAAGCCAGCCAAGTTAGTTTTTAAATTTCCTGCCTAGCCCTTTTTTTTCTATTTTGACCTACATTTAAACTGCACATATGCCTTAAATGTAATTAATGAGTATATATGAAATATAAGATACAATATACAAAAATATTTAAAGATGTGGTATCTCAAACCATGGTTAGACTATCTTAGCCATTCTCATCAAGCTTCTAGACAAATTAATTTTAAAAGTTATTTAGCAGTTAAGTTTATGAAAATATTCCCAGGAGATATGTTGCCATATGTTCTGCTAATGAATGCACCTACACTTTAAATAATATTTGCAGAGTTAGGGTTAAGTGATATCTCTTTCTTTATTTCATTGAAGTGTCAGAATGTTAAATAACTCAGCAGAATTCACAGGAGGTTAGCATCGTTTTTGTCTCAGTTGTGGGGAAAAGGTTAAAAATTAAAGAAGAAAAAAACATTTAGGGATCACATGGGGACTTTTAATTAGATCCTAGGGTAACTAATACATTAAAAAAATCAGTGTTAGGGACTTCCCTGGTGGTGCACTGGTTAAGAATCCACCTGCCAATGCAGGGGACACAGGTTCGAGCCCTGGTCCGGGATCCCACATGCCGCAGAGCAACTAAGCCCGTGCACCACAACTACTGAGCCTGCGCTCTAGAGCCCATGAGCCACAACTACTGAGCCTGTGCTCTAGAGCCCACGAGCCACAACTACTGAGCCCGTGTGCCACGACTACTGAAGCCCCCGTGCCACAACTACTGAGCCGGCACGCCTAGAGCCCCCTGCTCCCCAACAAGAGAAGCCACTGCGATGAGAAGTCCTTGCACCGCAACAAAGAGTAGCCCCCGCTCACCACAAATAGAGAAAGCCCGGGCGCAGCAACGAAGACCCAACGCAGCCAAAAGTAAATAAGTAAAATAAAGAAATTAAAGATCAATCAATCAATCAGTGTTTGATGGAGTCTGCCTTCAGGTGCTCATACATGTCCTATTGTCACCAGCCAAGCCCATGAACAATTCCTAGGAAATAAAAATAGAAAATAAAGTCTAACCTTTGTTTCCTCTGTGCTCAGTGTAGTTTCGCCTGCTCATAGAGGGCCGCGTGCAGAGGACTCGCACTACACACTTCAGACCAGAGTTCCTGGTGCAAAATGGCTGTGCCGGCACCTCAGCTGGGTGGGCCGTGTGCAGAAGCCACGCTCCACACCTGAGTTCAAGATGGCAGCGGCGGACTGTGTGCACAGAGGCTGCGCCGGCTCTGCGACCTGGAGCGCGAACTGGGCAGGCGCGCCCACCCGCCAGCCCCCTCCCTGCTGAAGGGATCCCTGGAAAGCAGCCCCGCCCACAGCCTGTGGCGCGAAGTGTTCCAGAGCCCGAGCTCGCGCCTTGCTCTCCGTGCTTTGATGAAAGAAAAAAAAATCTTTCCTTTGCTCCTGAACCAAACTCAGTTTTGTTCTGTTGGTTCTAGTGACCCTGGGCATGAGAACTTTTGTTGGGGCTCAAAAGGGTCAGTAACACTACGTAAGTGTCTAATTTTTTAAAAGTACACAGAAAAGATGGAACTAACTCTGGAAATTTAGTCAAGCATCTAAGAAATTCATGGAAAGAAATTTCTTAGTACTGATTTTATATTCCTCTTTTGCTGTACCAAAATTGGATTCAAAACAGCAGACGACCTGCCTTCTGTGTATTAATTAGAATAATGATTTTGATAAAGATATAAGTTGGACAAATTCCTGGGCTTCCCTGGTGGCGCAGTGGTTGAGAGTCCGCCTGCCAATGCAGGGGGCACGGGTTCGTGCCCCGGTCCGGGAGGGTCCCACGTGCCGCGGAGCGGCTGGGCCCGTGAGCCATGGCCGCTGAGCCTGCGCGTCCGGAGCCTGGGCTCCGCAGCGGGAGAGGCCACAACAGTGAGAGGCCCGCGTACTGGAAAAAAAAAAAAGTTGGACAAATTCCTACACTGAAGGCTGCCCAGCATAGACTGAAGAGAAAGTTCAGTGGGGACATTGAAGAGAAAGTTCAGTGGGGACATTAGTTTGGCTTGTCAATAGAAGGCCTTGAAAAGCTTAGATTATACGCGTGCACATACACTCTCACATACACACTTTGCGTGTGTGTTTGTGGAGGTACGCACATATGCAGTCACGATTGAGAAATATTAGTGCCTTCTCCCACAATCCATGTTGCCAAAATAATGGTTATGACAACAGCGGCGCCTCTTCACCATTTGCCTGGAAGTCCTTAGCCTTCCTGGCTGAAGGCCCTATGACGCTTGGTAAGATTTAACTGGAGTAGGGCAGGCTTTCTATGGTATTTGGCCAGCCTTTGTGCACATGTCTTTTAACTTATTTGACCTATAAACACACATTCTCTCTATCGTACTTTATTATTAGTGTTGCTGGTTTATATGGTATCCTTTCTTCTAACATAAATAAAAGAGCATTAGAAACTTTTGTGTCCTCATTTAAAAAGAAAGAGGGGAAGCTGTTGCAATGGTCTGGAAACTTCTCTGTCTTTGGTGTTTCCTTCTTTCTCATTTGTTCAGAATGCCAGATCAATCTTTATAGAGAAATTTTGTTTAAACAGGTTATTTGCAGAAATGTTCAGCAATCCCTTCAGTGAAAAATTCCACACTACCCGTTCTAACAGGACATGCAGAGTTATGGCTCCAACCGCCCTATGCAGCTGTTATTCCCCACGTTACTCAGCATATATCCTCT